>NC_083097.1:47281565-47559065 GCF_949774975.1 Lagenorhynchus albirostris
CATGATGCAGATGTTAGCTAATACAATGGTGGCAATCATTCTGCAATACAGTAGTCCGCTCTTATCCTTGAGAGATATGTTCCAAGACCCCCAGTGGATGCCTAAAACCATGGATAGTACAAACTCTATACATAATATTTTTCCCTACACTTACTTACCTATAATAAAGTTCATCTGAATTGCCAGCGTCACTACTCTTGCACTTTGGAGCCATTATTAAGTAAAATGAAGGTTACTTGAACACAAGCACTATGATACCTTTACAGCTGATCTGATAATCAGATGGCTACTAAGTGACTAGCACGTAGGCAAAGTGATGATTCACATCCTGGGAGGGAGGAGAAGCAGAATAGCATGAGATTTCATCACGCTACTCAGAGTGGTGTGTAATTTAAAACTTATGACTAGTTTATTTCTGGAATTTTCCATTTAATACTTTTGAACCTTGGTTAACCTCGGGTAACTGAAACTGCAGAAACTCACACCTTGGACAAGGGAGGACTATTGTATCTAAATGTATCAAATCAACTCATTGTATGCCTTAAACTTACACAATGTTATATGTCAACTATATCTCAGTAAACCTGGGGGGAACAAAGGAGTTAAAAACATTCTTTAATTATAATTTTAAATTACTGAAGAGTGGTCTTATCCAATCATTAAAGGTACAAGAAAGTCAGGACAATGGTTACAGATGGCAGTTTTCAAACTGTACTATAATCATCTCAGTAGATACAGAAAAAGTTTTTGATAAAATTTAACATCCATTTATAATAAAAGCTCTCCAGAAAGTCTTCATAGAGGGAACATACCTCAACATAATAAAGGTCATATATGACAAGCCCACAGCTAGCATCATATTCAACAGTGAAAAGCTGAAAGCATTCCCTCTAAGATCAGGAACAAGAAAAGGATGTCCACTCTTGCCACTTTTATTCAAGACAGTAGTGGAAGTCCTAGCCACAGAAATCAGACAAGAAAGAGAAATAAAAGGAATCTAAATTGGAAAGGAAGAAGGAAACCGTGTCATTATGACATGATACTATATATAGAAAATCCTAAAGACACCATCAACAAACTACTAAAGCTCATCAATGAATTCAGTAAAGTTGCAGATTACAAAATTAACATATAGAATCCATTGCATTTCTATACACTAACAACAAACTATCAGAAAGAAAAATTAAGGAAACAATCCAATTTACCATAGCATCAAAAAGAATAAAATACCTAGGAATAAACCTACCTATGGAGGCAAAAGGCCTGTACTATAAGACACTGATGAAATAAACTGAAGACACCACAAACAGATGGAAAGATACATCATGTTCATGGATTGGAAGAATGAGTATTATTAAAAATGACCATACTACCCAAGGCAATCTACAGATTCAATGCAATTGCTATCAAAATACCAAGGGCATTTTTCACAGAACTAGAACAATAACTGTAAAATTTGTATGGAAATATAAAAGATCCCAAATAGCCAAAAACAACCTTGAGAAAGAACAGAGCTGGAGGTATCATGCTCCCTGGCTTCAGACTATACTATAAACCTACAGTAATCAAAACAGTATGGTATTGGCACAAAAACAGATGCACAGATCAATAGAACAGAATAGAGAGCCCAGAAATAAACCCATGTACCCTTGGTCAATTAATCTATGACAAAGGAGGCAAAAACATACAATGGAGAAAATATAGTCTCTTCAACAAGTGGTGCTGGGAAAACTGGACAGACACATGTAAAACAATGAGATTAGAACATTCCCTCACACCATATACAAAGATAAACTCAAAATGGTTTAAAGACCTAAACCTAAGTCCTGAAACCATAAACTCCTAGAAGGGAACATAGAACACACTATGACATGAATCGTAGCAACATTTTTTTAGATCTCTCTCCTAAGGCAAAAGAAATAAAAGCAAAAGTAAACAAATGTGACCTAATTAAACTTAAAAGCTTTTACACAGTAAAGGAAACCATCAATGAAATGGAAGACAAACTATGGAATGGGAGAAAATATTTGCAAATGATGTGACCAACAAGCAGTTAATATCCAAAACATAATATATAAACAGCTCATACAACTCAATATCAAAAAAAACAAACAACCCAATCAAATAATGGGCAGAGACCTAAATAGACATTTCTCCAAAAGAGACATAAAAATGGCCAACAAGCACATGAAAAGATGCTCAACATCACTAACCATCAGAGAAATGCAAATCAAAACCACAATGAAATATTACCTCACACCTGTCAGAATGGCTATCACCAAAAAGACCACAAATAACAAATGTCAGTGTGGAGGAAAGGGAACCATTGTACACTGTGGGTGGGAATGTAAATTGGTGTAGTCACTGTGGAAAACAGTATGGACGTTTCTCAGAAAACTAAAATAGAACTACCATATGATCCAGCAATTCCACTCTTGGATATATATAAAAAAACAAACAAACAAACATTGTTTTGAAAAGATACATGCACTCCAATGTTCTTAGCAGCACTATCTACAATAGGCAAGACATGGAAGCAACCTAAGTGTCCATCAACAGATAAATAGATAAAGAAGATGTGGTGTGTGTGTATCTCCTGGGAGAGGGAAGGGGGAGGAGCGAGATAGGGGTAGGGGATTAAGAAATATAAACTACTATGTATAAAATAAATAAGCTACAGGATATATTATATCCTGTATATAATATATATATATCCTGTATATAATATATATATTATATACAGGATATATATAATCCTGTATATAATATATAATCCTGTATCTGATATATATATAATATATATATTATATTTATAGCACAGGGACTATAGCTTATGTTTTGTAATAACTTTAAATGAAGTATAACCTTTAAAAATTATGAATCGCTATGCTGTACACCTGAAACTTATATAATATTATACAACTATAGCTCAATAAAAAAATAAATTTTAAAAATTAAAAAAAAATTTTTAACTATACTACAAATGAAATTCCTTCATTTCTGTAAAGTCCTCTCATAAATTGCTGGGTAAAGTATGTAGGATAAAGATAAGAGAGGATTCATTTCATTTTTATATTTGTTTTACTTATTGTGCTCCCTGTATGGTTTCATCTTTAAAAAAAAGAGAGCGATCCTATAGGTGGTAGAACTGTCTCAGACTAACCAATAGTACTTAGAAAATAATCACTCTTAACAACAGTGCACTTAAGCAGCCGAAACGTAAGACACACCTGTGGCCAATCTTCCAAAAAGTGTGATGACCTTCCAGAGTAGAACTAGTTAAAAATTTGGGATTCAGAACTGCTGACTGAACTTTCTAGATCATTCAGAAAGTCATTTTGACCATTCATTTTATTCCTGGGATGAAAAGACCTAGGAATAAGCATCACCTTAACCTACATGTTTATTTCATTAGTTAAATTTAATAAAGAGAGTCAAAACAGGAATAAAAAGCCCAAGAACATCTGTCAGTCTAAATTTTCTAACTCATTTTTTCCTCTGAGGAAACTATGCCCTCTAAAACTTTGTCATTAACAGTTCTAAATATAGACTGTGAGGGAATGCTTATCTGACTATTGGCTTTGTATTATATCTAAGTGGAAGGAAAGTCATGGCACCAGCTTAACCAACAAGAAAATCCACCCTGTTTGAGGGAAGCAGACATAGCTTAGAAAGCTAATCAAACTAATCAGTAAGAAATGTATGTCTATATTAGCAGTCACTCCTTATGCATTCTCCCCCCAGTTCCTGGCAACAATTAATCTATTTTCTGTCTCTGTGAATTTGCCTATTCTGTATATTTTATATAAATGGAATCATATGATTTTTTAGAAAAGAAGTGTGTGTGCTATTTTCCATTTTAAAAACTGACAATTATACCTTTTATTAATATTCTGATAACAGTTGTCATAAGTAAGATTTACATGGCACTTAGAAGTTTACTAAATATATTTTCACATACAATATCACATTTTTATTGTCACGGTAACCATACTGGTATTTTTAATACTCAAGCAACAGACAGATGAGGACTGAGGCTCTGAAAACCTTTGTAATTTTTCAAGATCAAACAGTGAAGACGTTCTTTGCTTTAAAAAGTACTTATCCAAAACCGGGAACACGCTTTTAGAAGTAAAGGAAGCTAACTAGTGCTAAGATCTTCTGCAATGATAATGTATACTTGTAAAGTAGATCACAGTGCACAAAGAATTAAAACGTTCTTTAATCAGCACTTTCTCATCATGCTGCTGATATTCACCAATACAGTAAGATACCAGGACATATATCATCATTTTCATTTTATAGACATAGAGACTGAGGCTTAGAAAAATTTAACGATGACCTGAGCATGATCTCACTGACTCCAAGATTAATGCACTAAGTCTTTCTGCCTCTTGAAATTGGAAATTGGAGGGATACAATTCTGGCTAGTGACTAATATAATGAAAAATTGTATCACCTACATACACTATATAATTAAAGTGGAAAAAATGATTTTTTTTAATTAAATGAAAGCTCCTCCTCTTCCAATGGGTAGTGTCGAGCTCCACAAACAGAGGGAATCATACAATTCTAAAGTGTTTAACTCTTTGTGGTAGCGATGGGGGGGGATTGTTTCATTTGTTTTGCTCCACCTTCTTTAAAACATGCTCCAGGTGGGACAATGAGTCTTTTGAAAACCCCAGCTAAGAACAATTAAATTCTTTGGCGAGAGTAAGCAATAAGATTAGTCCTATATATAACAGTGGAAAAAATGTCTTAGAGAAGAGTAAGTCTTTCCAAAAGCAAAATTTACCAAATGAAACACTGGAAAATGTAATTCAATCAAGAAATAATATTTTCTTTCCATTTGGATTGTTGTCATTGCTTTAGTAGGTAGTGTTAATAGTTGCCAAAAGCTAATTTGTATTCATGAATGCTTTGCAAGTTCATGATGTAATACATTCCTTTTTGGATATATCTTTTGTCAAATCCATCTGTCTATGGCAGATATGCATAGTTCTACAGAACCTTATCTGCAAAAAAACTTCCACCGTCAGACAAAAACAGCTATAGAAAATAAAGAGGAGGGGAGGGAAAACAGATCAACTACTGCTATTTGGAAAATGTTTCCTTTTTTCACAACGCCTTGCTCATGGATACCTGTCCACTGGACACCTGGCACACCTCTACTCTTTCTTTTCTTAATATTCTGCCCTTTCATGAAAAAGAGATGTAACCCCAGTAGCTCAGGGAGAATTGAAAGATGAAGGTCCTGGAGGAAGCACCAATGCAAGATGTCAAAACTCCCACCAGAATTTCCCTGAGCCACGTTCTGAACACCTTCTGAATTGCATGAGCAGCTGATTAACGTTTGATAATTAAGCATAAGTCACTTTTTATTTGATTCATCTCAATAAGAGCTCAAGCAAGTTAATGCTATAAAGAATGAGGGCACAAAAAACTGGAAGGGAATGTGACTGCTATACCGAGAAAGCTACACTGACCCTATGGCAAGAAAAGGAGCCGGCTTAGAGGTCAGAAACTAGTTCAGAGAAAGCAGTTTCCACCCTTACCATTTCTCACTGTAGGTGGGTCCTGAACCACCTGGAGGGGCGAGATGATAGTCCCTCAACAGATGCACTACTTTCTTCCACTGTTAGAGTCAGTTAGGAATGTAGAAGAGTGAATGTCAACTCTTACTATTAGCGTCTACAGCCACAGAAACCCAATAAATGAACTCACTATACTATCACGATAAAGAAGCTTATACTGCTTCTTCACAAAGTAAATGTATTTCTGAAAGAATGTATTAGAATTATACTTTTTAAAACTATTTCACATACACTTGGCTGATACAGAAAAGGATTCTATGTTAATTATTTTTCTCTTCTTTAAACCTCATCCATTGCTGTGACCTAAAAGGGGTCATATTTTAGAGGGCAAAAATATTTTAACAACAAAACTTTGCACTTCAGTGTGACCAAAACATAAAATTTTGCAAAAAACATAACTACTATTTCTTTCCTACTGACTAAATCATGTCATTTAAATAGGTGCAACCAAAAATAAACCACTCTTGTCTATAAAAATAATATTTTTATAGGAATTGGCAAGTAACTACTCTAGCTATTAGAAGTTTATATTTGCCCCAGAAACCTGTGATTTTAAAAACTGTTCAAATGATTTATGCTTGAGGCTTATACATAGCACAAATATACACATTTGTATCTCTAAGTCTAAAGAGGAAAAATTAGACAGAAAGTAAACTGGAAAACAACCCCAAATTATAAGAAATTCCCTAACTTTGTGCTGTATTGAGAAAAGGTATAAAAATGATTTGGGAGGAAGAAAAATTATTTATTTTTACACATTAACTTCATAGACAAAAGCCCGACTTTTTTATGATAGGTTAGGATAAAATCAATCATGTTTTCAAAGTAAAAAGTGAACTGCTTCCACTCACCAGTCTACACTCGTATTAATTCTATCCTGCAGTGCATGCTATAGAGGGTAAAAACATGCTGATGTTTTCTAGTTGCTCAGTTCAGTCTGCTCCGGCTTTATCTTCAACCTGGTTAGCAACAGAAGCCACCACCAGCAATTACACAAACCTAACAACGGCTTCCTTGGGATTTGATCCGTTCCTACCACACGTCCCAATCCACATGCTTTCTTCTGTTACCACTGTTGTCTGTGTGTGTTTAATGTGCTTCTTAAAAGGCTTTTGAAAAAACAACCTAGGGATTTCTCATTCAGCTCCCTACCACATAAACAGGACCACTGAGGAGCATTTTTATACATGTAAAAATGTTCTAGTTATCCATAGACTATGTCTCAGTACAGCTTCAGATGACTGCAAAGAAAAGCTCTGTTGTCATTTCATACTTCTCCTCTTTCTGTGCTCTAACTGCTGTGTACCTGTGTCCCGAAAGGACTGCCTGCCATGAGCTGCTCCTTCCCAGCTATGGATGGCAGGGGTGGGACATCTTGAAACTTGCCCGACTCGAGGGCTCTCAGCCGTTGCTTTGACACCAGCAATCTGTTTAACCTGTTGGACCTTTATCACTTTTCCTGACCCCATAAAACAAACAGGGCTAGCAAAGGCACTGAAGAGCCTCCTTCAAAAGGCAGCTTGCCTGTGAGTCGTGGCAAAAAGCTGGAATGACCCTGCCAGGTCTTAGAAGCTTTAAGATTAACTGCATTGAACTTGATACATAGAAAACAGCACCTTGAAAATGAATCATCTGCTACTTCAGTATTTTCTAATTGCAATCACTCCCTCTCGGGGCATGTAATTAATTTACGGAGTTTAAAAAAAAGAAGTCAGGATTACTCACACAGTCTTGAAGATGCAATGTCAGCTATTTAGGACTGAAACATCCAAGGCCGTGTTAGAACTCAATTACGACTACATATGCGTTAAAGCAGGAACTGGCAGGCCTCTGGACCACAGCAACTATAGGACTCGGGCTTCTCGTACGCTGGGCTATAATTTATGAAACTGAGCCCCAGATCCAGCCAATCATTTAGCTCCTCATAACAAGTCTAACTGGCTCTGGAAGGCTGAAAGGGCTGCACTAGAACAACAAAGATGAGATATTCCACATAACACTCAGCTGATCTGGAATCACCTTCTTTGCAGGGCCAGAGAAAAATCACCACTTCACTGTCTGAGGGAAGCAGGACAGAGGACCTGGGAAATGCGACCTCACCCTGGAGCAAGATCTTTTATGGTTTGGCAATCCCAACAGTGCTGGCCTTAAAGATCCCACCTACCGCTGGAACCTGGAGGGCAACTACAGCAGCAAAAACCCGAAGGTAATTTTCATCTTTCTTTTTATTTTTAGTAGGAGTAATGCTGAGTCAAAATGATATACATTAAGTCACTTGGGCAACTAGGTATGCTTTGATTTTATGTTACCTTTTTGTACTCTCATCTATTGTAGGATCATTTGCTATTAAGTATGAGTAGAGGGTGGCTTAATGTACCTGAAATAAACTTAAAACCAAAATGATCATTTGCGGAGGAAGAGAGATCATTTGCCAGAACTGTTTTTGAGCTGCCTTTTCAGACGGGCAGCCTTTTCACCCACCCACAGAAACAAGAATAAAGGCAGCTCAGGCAGGGAGAGGAAAGGGGTTTCATGGGTACAATTAAGTGCTTTTAGTGTCTTAAAAGGAATAACGGTGCGCAGACAGCACGCAGGAAGACGCGGTATTCTGACCCTTGGGTTCTGACCCTTGGCACTTAGGCCATATGAGAAGGTACTAGGATGCACCTTGGTGGGGTCGTTGGGGCAGAGAATAACATCAGTGCAAGCTGGCAGAGCCCCCGTGGCCCAGGTTTCTGTTTTCTTGGCACTAGTTTCCTTATTTCCCATTACATTTTGAAGTGTTAGTTATGCCAACAGCTTGTTATACCATACTGCCAAATGTGTAGTTATTACTGGATCTGTGGGAAACATTTTAAGTCAAAAGAGATGACGGAAAGAGAAACTCAAAAAAGAAAGTAATGGAACTGACATACAGGTAGCCCAACACCACACCCTCAGATACTCAGCACACTTTACCTAATGACAAATCCTTCCATAGCCTCAGCAAATGGTGTGTTTCTTCAACAAATTTTGTAGCAAGTGTGACATTAGCACCAAAAATTCACTGTAATAAACTTTTAAATAATGAAATCAATCGTTATACTTTCAAGTGACAATAGAACCTCCACAGGATTAAACTCATGTCAGTTTTATATGCTCCCAAAGGAAGAAGCCAGGAAGGGAAACTTGCTTTGTTTAGTGATGAAATATAAGGAACAGTAACAGAAAAGACATTTATGCCCTTTTTGTTTGCTGTAGATAGTTGACTGAATTCAACTTGAGATTTGATCCCAAGAAGAAAAACAGAGCAGTACACAGGGAACAGAAAAAGTAATCCATTCTCAATTCCCCCAAGATTTGTTCTTTGAATTGTCCAACTTGTGACTAGCCAGGGAGGAATATTTCACTCTGTTTAAATTTTTTTTATTTAATTAAATTGTTTACTTGACAATTAATATAAAATTAATTGTTTATTTGACAGTGCTGCTGCCTATGGTGACTATGTGAGAATTGAAACTTTTGAGGGAAGCCAGGTTGTTAAAACTGTGATTCCCTTTACTCAACGGTAACACGGATGATCTAGTCTGAAAGGGAAAGCAAGCTCTTAAGGTAATGTTGTCACTGAAACCTCAACACACAACACTCCCTGTTTCTCATTCCCTGAAAAATATTACATTAAAATCCCTTCAAACGCCCATGTTCAAATCTCCATTTGTCAACAGACAAGTCCAAGGATACTCTAAACTAAGGCATTTAAGTCACTTCACATGATAATTGTCCAGAAGTTTCCTATAGGAAAACTTCATCTTTGACAACTTTGAAGATAACCATCTCACCACTCAAGACAATGGCCAACCACCATCCAGCAAGTCCTTGAGTTAGAAGCTTTCTCAACTTCTGGAGATTGTCTGTGTCAATATAAAACTCAGTTTCCTACTGACCCCCGGTGCCCTGACCCTTACAAACACTAAAGGTTTTGTTTGACTCAACTGCAAGCTGTTCATCTGTTAGTAAGTAATACATGCCCGAAAACACATTCATGATGAGAGCTTTCTAAAAGACCAGCATGGGCTTCCCTTCCTATAATCGTAACAGTCGTGATAGCCTGAGACATGTTACTGTTACTTGGCAATTTGGGGGGGAGGGGTAGATATTTAGTGCCTGGAGCTGTCACATAGCAGGGAAAATCCCACATTGGGATGAGGGAAGTGATGTCTCAGTACAATCCAACTTAAGGGGATTATACCGTTTACATTTGATTTCAATACCTTATTAAAAAACAGTGCAATGAAGGAGGAAATTTAAAAATACACACAGATACTCTAATCTTCTTTTGCCTAAAGTTGTTACTGCAGTGTGTTAAAGTCAGCTAGGGGGCTTCCCTGGTGGTGCAGTGGTTGAGAGTCCGCCTGCCGATGCAGGGGACATGGGTTCGTGCCCCGGTCCGGGAAGATCCCACGTGCCGCGGAGCGACTGGGCCCGTGAGCCATGGCCGCTGAGCCTGCGCGTCCGGAGCCTGTGCTCTGCAACGTGAGAGGCCACAACAGTGAGAGGCCCGCGTACCGGAAAAAAAAAAAAAAAAAGTTAGCTAGGTATCACTGCCCATCAGTCAGGGCTTGTGCTAGCAGATTCTGGGCAGAAAGACTATCTCCATTATCACCATCAATTAATATCTGTTGGCTGTTGCATCCAGCACTGAGAGGCTCGTGGTATACAAGGGTCACCCAAACAGCTGAATTCCATTCTTACTCATTTCCTGGATCTCCACCTCACAGATAAGAATTAAGATGATCCCAAAAAAAGTAGCTCAGGAATGCAAACCTCTTTCTGAACCAAGAACTGTCAGCAAATCTCAAATATCAGAGCAACTCTGGTTGACTGAAAAGTGTCCCTATATCTGGGCCAGGAAGGATTTCTAGGCCCATAAGCTGTCTGGCCCTGCAGTTTACGTGGCCAAAGGAGCTGCTCATAAGAAAACTCATAAGAAACATCCAGACCCACCATGTCAGTGTGTCAGACCAGCTGAGATTGGCGGGATGTTAACTGCACGCCAGGTGACGTGGATAAATAGCCCCATTGTTTTCACAGCACTGGACGCCGCCTAAAGAAACCCTAGACCTTGGACCAGGTTGCTGGGTAGTGTGGGGGAGGACTGCTGACAGTTCAAATGCCAGCTCTTGGAGCCACTGTCTATAGTGTAAACCGAAAGAGAAGCAGTTACTTAGAAAAACGTCAGCAAGAAGGCCTGCTCACTTTAACAAAGTAAAAAAAAAATTTTTTTTTTCACTTATATAAAAAGGCATTTATATATGGTGGTCATTGCCGGGAGTAAGCTTATGTTCTTGGTTCAGATAACAAAACACATCATCTGGGCACATAGACCTCACAATCAAACTTGTTCTTGGCCCATGGGGGGAATTTTTGTGGCTGTTTTTCAGCTGTCTCCCCAAGAACATGAATGCTTGGAAATGTACTAAAAATGCATGTGACAAGATTCTAAACCATATTATACATGAAATTAACCTAAATCAACAACCTTTTGCACTCATATATAGTCAAAACTCTTCTAGGTAACGAGACGTGAGCGAAAGGATATTTCTTTGGCCTTGGTGTTTGTCAGTGTTTGTCAAAAGCCATACAACAATACGGATACAAAATAGGCAATGACTTGCATTTGGAAGAGAAAAATTTGAAGGGTTGCATTCTTCATATTTGATGCTAAAACCGCCTCTTGTTTCAAGCAATGTGTAAGCATTATAGCATGGAGGTTGAGAGCATAAATTCTGAGCCAGACTGCCTGGGTTCAAATCCCAGCTGACTCTTAACTGTGGACTTGGGGCAAGTTACTTAAGAACTCTATGCCTCAGTTTCCCCATATGAAAAATGGTGCCACCCACAGTAACTACCTCCTGGAGCTGGTGTGAAGATTAAATGGGCAATACCCTGCTTAGAACTGAGCCTCTTACATGGTGAACATTCATTAAAAGAAAACGATCATTTGTTTTATGATGATTATTAAGCTCATTGCAAAAAAGGTACACAATATCCAAAATGGAGGTGAATTACTAAACAGCCAGATATGGTGAAATATAGCTATTAGCATTACATATTTCATTTCAGGTAATATTTATACAAGTAAGATTTTTGTCTTAAGGCATCTGAGATAAAAGCTCAAGGAGGTGGGTCTGTTAACTGTCAGTTTTCTGCCTGGTTATCACTTGACATTTTCAACCCTGCCCCGCATTTACTGTGTCACACAAGGACACTAACCTAGGAAATGACACAGAAAGGAGTTATTGTAGTAGACATGATTCATATGATAGTTGGTACGAAGTTCAGGCTAGTTTAAAGATTCCTGCGTGAAGGCAAAAAAAAATAATGGAAGCCATTCATTTCAGGCATGGTACCCTAACCAAAAAAAGATTTGAAGGGAGAAAAAAAAAAAAGAGAGAGAGAGAGAGAGAGTTACCTATCATGAACAGCAGTGCTGATTATCTAAAGACATGAACCATGTCTAGAATTCATGCTGACTTCTCAGCTTAGATATGAGAGAACACTGAAGCTAATTATCTCCTTTCCTCCTGTGATAGGGGATTTCTCAGTTTAGGAGATTATTAACTGAAACTTCTACTTACTCACCGAGAAGGTGCAGAGAAAAAACAGTCTGCTTGGTGAGGGAGCAGCCACCCTAGGGAAGGACAATAGACTTCTACACTCAGTCATTCCTGCATTCATTCATTCACTCACGAGGGGTCTTGCCCCTTATCTCCTTCCACGCCCACACAAACACCCACCAGTCACATCTCATCACTCACAGGGCCTCAGGGAGCCCACGCTCTCTGACCCTATGCTTCTGAGGATGTCCCTCTCCATCTGTATGCCACTCCCCAGCACCTACAACTAAGACCAAGGAAAAGCCCCTCCTTCCCAGCAAACCCCTTCCTACCCACCTCCTCTGCATGGAAGGTGCTTATTCCCTGCGGGATAAATTAATGAATCAGCACCATTTACCTCATGAATTAGCAGGACAAATAATCAGTGGGAAAATTGGGGAACATTTTCAATTTAGCAAAAACAAACAAAAAAAATATTTCAAAATGAAATCTAGGGTACTTTCAACAAGATCCAAAATGAAATCAAATGTTAAGGCTTAATAGTCCCGTAGACAGACTCTTCACTAGAGTTAGAGAATCATCTCCGGTCTTTCTCAACAAGTTGATAAAGAAACGCAAGGAAGCCTACCCAGGTTGCTAGAAATGACTGCATATGTGAAAGGTTTGTATGGAGTCCAGCAGGGAGTTGAATGAGCTAAACTAAGTCTCTTTATTCTAATTATCCTGCTCCTGGCAGAGGAATGCAACAGGAAGGGGGAGGTCTCAGATTCAGGGGTGGGTGATTATCTCCCCCACTCCCCTAGGCTGCATCAGCTCCAGAGTTGGACATGAAGTTTCTCTCCGGGGCCCACTTATGCCACTGAGTCCTTGCCACCTGCAGTATTGCTGCAGTCCAGGCCTGTTACTGAGGGGACAGTCACTGGGCACTGGACATTCACCAAAGACAAGGACGATGGGAAGGGCTGAAGAATTAAGAAAACAGTGTGTTGGAAGGTAACCAACAGAATTATGACACAGGTCCAATGTGTCTTTAGGCCCTCTCCCATTTCACCTCTGCCTTGCACCTCAAAAAATATATATTTTTTTCCCTTATATATATATTTTTTCCTAATCTCCCCAGCTTCCTCCACCAAAGCGGTCCACAAAGGAGCCTGTCCTCCCCTCCCACCAAATGAATCCTCTTGGGTGCCATCCCCAGAGCGACCAGATTAAACCCGTCTGTGCCACTATGGTTAAATGTCCCTGTCATCTTGCACGCAGCACTGCATTTTAATAGAGGCTTTCTAGAAATAAACTCGAGAACCAAGGAATTTACGACACTGAACACTTCAGGCCCCTTGGAGCATGACAACAGAGGCATGCAGAAGGCAGGCAGGGCTTTCTGGGCCCTGGGACCCACACCAGCATATCAGTTACCTTCTCCTCTCAGGAGTGGGCCACCGCGACACACAGCCCAGAGCCAAGGAGAACGCTGGGTTTTCACTCCTTCAGGCAAGGCCAGTTGGGCATTACACAACCCGTATAACCACTCATACAGTCATGTCTCTGTGGTCCCTGAGGCTTCCCTCTCTATTTACAGAGCACAGGCTACCATCAGTCAAGATTTCTCAATTTTTAGTCCTCCCACAATAGAGATAAATACTTGGCGTCTCACAAGCACTTTGGCTATGGGGACACATTCGTGATCACCAGTTACTAAGAGGCATAAGTCTCACAATGTCTCCCAATCCACAGGATTTTTTTTTACTTTTTTTTTTTGCCATGAGAATTTAAGCACAGACATCAGAGCAGTGGAAGGAGAGCAGACGGCACTTGTGTCCCATGTGCTTTGAAAAATAATGCAGAGGCACTTGAACTTCTTGCGCGTTGGGATTGGTGAAGGTGCTTGTTAACATGGTAGATCTTTGATCCCACCACAGGATGTTCATCTCACAGGTCTAGAATGGAGCCGAGAAATCTGCATTTTTTATTGGTACACACACCCCCGCCCCTAGGCTTGTTAAACCAGTCATCACAGATTACCCTTGAGAAGCATTGAGATAGTGCATGCAAACCACTTAACATAAAACCTGGCATGTTACAAAGTGCTCAATACTTACTAGCTGTAATTATTAAGAGTTGGAATTGATCCCAACTTCATATACTCTACTCAGACCTAACCTTGGTTAAGTGAAAATTGCACATGGGCGTGGCAGCGTGATAGCAAGCCAGGAGCTAGTTTAGTGCAAGGAAAGAGAAATGAGGGATAGGGGACAGAGATAGCCTAATTTGTGTTCTTCTAGTGATCTATTAGCCTTTGACGAAAACTCTTGAGCCTCAATTACCCGCCCTCACCATTCCACAGTATCAACAGCTCTGAAAAGACAACACAGCAATGTTTGAAACAATCGTCTGCGAACCAGAAGTTCCCAAAGTAAAAACACTCAAAATATTGACACTTTCATTTTTCTGCCCCAAAGAAAGCAATACAAGGTTATTTGTTTTGTAAGACAAAGCAGGGCCCAAGTAAATAGGGCATTTTTAAGTGGCTGAGTCCACCAACTTTAGCACAATATAGGAGAAGTAAATCCCCAACCTGACGGGCTGCTGTGCTTCTGTGAGTCTTGGCTAATTTCCTCTGCAATGATGTGGGTCTTCCACGGATGGTTGGAGCTAACTGTGTCTACTTACCACTTGGAATCACTCCTCACAGTAAATAGGATGGCCCTTCAGGAAATCTTCTATTTAGTTAGCATGCTCCTGAGTATAGGACAAAGCTCTGTTGTTTAAGAACATAAATAACAAAAGTTTTGTTCTTCCAAACCAAGAGGGAAATTGTAGAACCATCCAAAATCCTTGGTCTTAAACTGCATCAGGATAACAAGAATGAAATATAATTTTAGGTTACCCAACAGGATCAGTCACTCACTCTCCTCTTCTGCCTTCAGAAAACAATGACTCAATATGGCCTTTTTCTGACAGCCTTAGGAAAAAATGTTCCACATATTTGGAAGTAGGGCTCTTCCTGCCTTTAAATCAATGGAAGCTATTCAAAGCCCTCTTAGCTTTCTCTCTGAATCATGGGCATAGGAACACAGCTGTTTGTACTCATACAATTAAAGTAAAATAGAAACCATGTGAAAAAAAAAATCAAAGAATTTTCTTATACCATCCCAGGTTCTTGACATGTGTTTCACTGCCTGCTTTTCCTCAGTAACCTCTAAAAGGTTGATTCGTATTATTATTCCCATTTTTTACCGAGAGGTTAAATAAGCTTCCCTAAAAAGAGATGAAATTGAGCTATTTGTAATGAGGTGGATAGACCTAGAGTCTGTCATACAGAGTGAAGTAAGTCAGAAAGAGAAAAACAAATACCATATGCTAATACATATATATGGAATCTAAGAAAAAAAAATGTCATGAAGAACCTAGGGGTAAGATGGGAATAAAGACACAGACCTACTAGAGAATGGACTTGAGGATATGGGGAGGGGGAAGGGTAAGCTGTGACAAAGCGAGAGAGAGGCATGGACATATATACACTACCAAACGTAAGGCAGATAGCTAGTGGGAAGCAGCCGTATAGCACAGGGAGATCAGCTCGGTGCTTTGTGACCACCTAGAGGGTTGGGATAGGGAGGGTGGGAGGGAGGGAGATGCAAGAGGGAAGAGATATGGGAACATATGTATATGTATAACTGATTCACTTTGTTATAAAGCAGAAACTAACACACCATTGTAAAGCAATTATACTCTAATAAAGGAGTAAAAAAAAAAAAAAAGCTTGCCTAAGGACATGAAGATGGTAAGTGGCAGAAATGGAAGTTAAACAAGAAAGAAAGTAAAAGTAGCCTCAAATCCTACCAGTTAAGATTTAAGTGAAAAACCTCCCACATTTCTATTCATATAATTGTATACAAATGTGATCATTTTGTTTTAGAATCTTGCTTTGTGTCATTAAATAATTGTCTACACCGTATGTAAAGCTCTTTATCGTCATTTTTATTGACTGCCCAGAACTTCCCGGAAGGTGTTTACCATAATTGACTAAGCCAGATCCCAACTGATGAACATCAAAATTATTTCTAGTTTTCCCTATGAATATGCTTTTGCAAACTTATTTTTACATTCAAGTAGTTATCCCCTTAAGGTAGGTCCTAAACTGAGAATTGTTGGGCAAAGAGATGATACATTTTCCATTTCAGTGCATATCACCCAACTACCCTCCAAAAGGTTGCATCAGGTAGCTGGATGAATGTGTACATCTCCTCACGTCACAGGCGCACCAGGTTTAACCAACCATTTACATTTCTGCCAAAATGACAAAGGGAAATGATAGCATTTTTATTTTTATTTGCGTGTCTTTCATTATTAGAGAAAGTTAGACATTTGTTCCTATGTACTTGGTCATTTGCAATTCTTCCAGGAATTAATTATCCCTATCCTATTTCTGCTTTACTAGAGTCTGACTCCAAACATTCATTCTATTAGAGTCTGACTCCAAAATTCATTGCAAAGGCTTTCTCCTGCCTCTCGTTGCTTTCTCATTGTCTGTGCTGGTGTATCGGAGACTTTGATCTATAGCCAAGAAAACTTCAGCCACATATTGCCAGGGTGATTAGTCAAGTCCCATAAAACATGTTCCAAGAAGAAAAACTGGTTAATTCTGAAGAAGAGAAAGCCATAAACTTCTCCTCGGTTGTCTGCTTCAGAAATAGGTCAACCCCTGACTTTATCAGCAGCTGTTTATCTTATAAGAAACAATGATCCATTCAAACTTAATGTTCTTTTGCACAGAGAAATTTGGATAATGGAAGAGGGGTCAAGAACAGTTGAAAGGAACATCCCCAGGACCAGGGGCTGGGAGGGAGGGAAGAAAAATACACACACACTTCTGTGCCCCAGGCAGAGGCAGACCACAGATTCACAGATTGTGCTGAGATCCAGCTTAGAGATGGCCTCACTCCAAGGAAACCGAGGCCCCCAGACATAAAGTGACTTGCTGCAGTCAACTGGCAAATGGCAGTCCCTTGCCCCCCTGAGCAGAGCTCATCCTACTAGGGGACACTGGCCACAAGTAAAGCACAGTTGAGTCCCCAGAGCTGAAAAACTGGTTCTGCCTCCCAAAGTGCCAGGATCATGACGAAAGGCATATGTGACAAACGCACTCTCACCCCAGGCCCAGGAACTTATTCCCAGAGGGCCTGGACCAGATGCCTGGACGGCCTCATAGATGCTAGGTCTGGGCACAGTTCGGACTGGCTGTGCAGCCAAGTCCAGACTCTGTGTCAGACAGAATCAAGCCTGGCCATAGAGTGGTCCTATCCTCCCAGATGGGCTTCTGCCTTAGCCCAGCAGAGACCCAAATGTGATCAAAATTTCTGACAGGAGAACTGCACAAGGACTACCCTCTCCCATCTCACATGCAGAAAAATGCAAGGGTCAGTCAGTGGCCCCGCATTCATTCCTCCAAGGTGATCAAAGGCAAGCACTCAGCCAGCTGTCCAGTGGCATAGCTCCTTCTCTATATGGTCCCATCATGAAGCTCTTACCAAACCCAAATGATGGCCTGTATTCCACCCAACACATATCCTTGGTGACGCCTAGAAAGACAGCCTCCTCCATCTTTTCTCAGTTTGAAAGCATTTTTCTTAACTCTTTAGACATTCTGTGACCTAACAGAATCAATAGTTCCCCTTGGGCCGTAAAGAACAACTGGATGAGCATATTTGGACAAATGGCCTAGGATTCAATAGCGATGATTGTTTTGCACCAGGAGATGCACCTGAGTTATGTTATTTAATCCTCACAACGACTTCCCAAGGTGGGTCTTTTTATCTGTTCTTGAAACAAAGAAACAGAGGAAACAATAAGAAACAGCTCATTTCTGGACTCAGCTGATTCTTGTGCAGAATTTTTTGAACTTTGATTTTGACTTTCAGCAGTTCTTCCAAAAGGTCGAGAGAAAAGGACAGAGGAGTCTGTCCTGAATGTTAACCTGTCCTGAAGGTTGATTCCTGGCTGCTGGACCAACGGGCTCCCCTCAGTTTCCTCCCTGGAAAAAAAGCTATCTCACGCTGATGGCCTTCTTTGGGAATAGGATGTTTCCCACAAGAGAAAATTCTTTCCAAAACTTAGTGCTTATTTTAGGAGAGTTGAGTGGATTCCCAGCCATCTTTCACACAGGAAGTCTGATATCCCCAAATCAAGGATACACTCTTCAAGTAAGTTTCAACAGCCCTACTGGTCATTAAAGACAAAAAATAAACAAAGAAACAGACAGGGGAAGCTATGTTGGTTCAGAACATTTGTGAACACATGAATTTTTCAGCAGAAATTTGCTAATCCCTGTGGTATATTTCTCTCATCTCCTTTGGAGTTTTCCTATCAACTCTCAGGGTTCCTGGGGGCTTAATTTGCTGACTCTGAAAGCTGGACTAATGCAGCTGGTTTTTGTTTCCTGAAACATTCATTCAATTTAGATTAGCATATTTGCTTCTTTTCTTTTTTCTCCAAAAAAGATCCAAAAGAAACTAATACCTGATTCCAAGGGTGGAAGCAATATCACTTGGAACTATTTAACATTTAGTTATAATACACCTTACATAATACTACACTGGGGAATATACCTAATTCCACAGAGTATCCAAAATGGTATCTGATTCAGTACTAAGCTCCTGCAAGGAACTCCATAAATACACATTAATTTATATTCACCAGGATAATAATGGTAGTAAGAATATGCATCTACAAAGAACTTTTCTATTCTCAAATCACGTCCACAAACGTCATTATAAATGAACTTCAAAATCTCATGGAGGACTGAGAAGGGGCTTTTGTTCATACATATGAAGATTTCTATCCTGGCTTTGCCACTTAGCTGTGTGACCTTAGGCAGGTTCTTGAAGGGATCTGAGCCTCATCTTTCTCAACTGTAAAACATGAGTGATAATTATTCCTTCCTTGCAGAGTTGATGAGAGATTTAAAGATAACATATGGCAAAGGCACAGTAGAGTACCTGACACATGGCAGGCATTTAGAAATGGAAATTATTATTATTATAAAGCAGGACTGATATAATTATTCCCTCTTACAGTTGAGGGAATTGAGACCAAAAGAGATTAAATTAGGCCAGAGCGAGGACCAGAACCCTAGCAGGTCTTCCACTCACCAAAGGAAAGAGTTCTCTACTCTGCTTCAAAACCTGAAGTGTGAAAAGTAGAATTATTGCCAAAACATGGGTGTTGATCTCTAAATCTTGAAAATAGTTGATCCGTGCTTTCAGCAGCATAGAAGGCAATTAAATTAAAAGTCTGTCTCCATGTCAACGTTCTCAAAGGAAGAAAGATTTAATCTCTTTTCTCATTTGGATATGAGAAAATTTTCTATGGATTTGATGAGTTTTATCTTTGATAATCTCTCATATCTTTTTCTAACTTTCCTTCACAAATTTACTAATCTTGACACTTTGGTTTGGGTCACCTGCCCTTCAACTAAAGTTAATATAATTTGTGAACAAAACAGACCCCAAAGTAGAGAAGCTTGCCAACTTCAGAATGCAAGGAGGTGCAAGGAGTTCACCTTATTGAATTATCTTTTCAAATATGTAGCTCATCGCTCCAAAGCAGTAATAAAGGTAATTTTAGGACCTTTGTGGCCTCTGACACATGTGACAGGCAGAACTTTTTGGTCTGCACTTTTTCAGTTCTAGAACTGGTCAGTTCTAGAATACAGTTGGGATGTCTTCTTCTTCTTAGAACTTCTTTATAATAAGTTACTACATTCAGCATTATTGACAGTAATGTGAGACCTGCCTCCTAAGTTTGGGAAGTTTTCAGAACCTTACAACAGGATCCAAAATCGATGGTGCCCTCCACAGCAGGCCTACCTAACCTTTTGTGAAATCGCTGAAATAGGCTACTAAAGTTGAGTATCACTCACACGTCCATGTCTTTTTAATGATGTAGCTAGAATGTTGAGTACAGATGGCCAGACTATTATCAATATAAACCCTAGTGAACAAGAATGAAGAGAGAGAATCCAGGACACTCCCTCCCCCACTACCTGGTAGAAAACAAGTGAAAACATGGCGTGATCTATAGACAGCATATTCTACCTGCTCAAAGAACACCAACGTTGTAAATATTTGACACTCTGTCCAGTGTGTAACTTAGCCAACAACTGTTCCAGTTTGTTAGTAAATTCTCCTTCCATTTTATTCTTGCCTATATTTTCTTTGCCTTTCTTTTGTTCTTTTGCTTTTTTATCTCCGCATTTCTGTGTTATTCCTCACATGTATTTCTATTCCCACCTTTATCCCACTCTTCTTTATTACCTGAAAGTGCTTTCAGAAGAATCAAGTGCTATAGAAATGTAAAGTTGTTATATCATTATTACTCTTACCATCTTTATTATTTATGTCAAGACATTTTTAAAGGTCTTTTGCATTCTCACTATTGTATCAACAACTTGTTCCTCTAGCCTTTTTCTTATCTGGTCTTCCACATATATTTCAGAATATGGCACATAAATATTAATAATAGAAGCAAAGTTGAATAGCTTTATGTTACCTTTTTTTAATCTGGAAGTATCCAGTGAATTAGGGGACATTTGTTGTACACCATCTGCAGACACAATTATTGTACCCAAGCTGTACCCAAGCTATAGAGGAAATTCCAAAGATACAAAAGACATGTTTCTTGACCTTAGAGCTTTGAGCCTAGTCAAAGTGACAAGCCACACAATGAACAACTTAAGGGGACATCTATAACATGTGCAGATAACTAGAGTTAAAGCAGAGGACCAAGTTTGAGTTGACCAGGTAGAAACCCACGTAAGGTTTTCCTAAGGTGAATTTCAAGAGGGAGAAGAAAGAAATGAGAAGTCTAGGGGAATAAGGGCATTCTATCTGACCCACCACCAATGTTATTGAATCATTTTCTACAGCCTTTTTCAGTCTCCTAGGGACTATCCAGTTTTATGATTCCTTTCATATTTCTGTTCTGAATACATTACAAAAGCTACTTTGGAACTTTAGAAAGCTCTAATATGTCTTACTTTATACAGTGCACTCTTGTTTGTTTGTTGTTTTACTTCCATGACCTTGCATGTTGCTTTGATATAACTACAGCCGGCTTCTCTAGTTCTTTCAAGTTTTTCAGGTCTTTTTAGGTCTGTATTTTTAGCATGACATATGAAGGGCAGGATTTTTTTTAAAAGCAGTTCTGTGGTATCTGCTGTTTGCGGTACGTGGCACAGCCCAGCAGCCTTGAGACTTTATCCCAGCCCTCACCAAGCCTCTGTATTGTCCCTCAGGCAGTTTCATTCTCTCTGCAAAAAAAAGATGAGGTTACAAAACAGCCTCTTCCACACTTAAAAGGGGATGCCAAAGCAAAATGTTCTAAATACTGTCTGAATCTGTTAGACGGTTGATGGGCTTCAATAAGCTCCAAACCTGGAACGAAATTGTTTCCACCGTATTTTCCAAAGGGCTGCATCTTCTTTTTCAAATTTATTTGACATTAGAGTCGATGTAGTGACTTTTACTTAAAATTAATATTCATCATGGTAAGCAAGAAAGGGGGAGCACTTTTAAACGAGAAGCCAGACTCACAGTACCACAAGAGTTCCTATTTAACTGTTTTCTTACTACCAGACAGGATATGAAACACAGACTGCCAACAGGAGAGGTCGCCTAAACCTGCCCTCCCCAAACAACAGCATAAAATGCTCATCTGTCTGCTCGTAGGAAACATACATTTTGTTCCACAACATTTGCAATGTCAAATTCAAATGTCTACATGGAATTAATATAAATCATGCATGTGCACAAAGATGTGCTTGACTGGTCATTCCTGAAAGCTAACATTTCTTGTGAAGGGGGTGTTTATAACTAGAAGGAGAAAGAGGAAGGAAGTACAGTAAGATGGCATAGAAAGGTGAGACTGAGGTAGCAGGAATAAAGATCAACTTTTTCACATGATTGCCAAAGGCCAGTAGTGGCAAGGGCCACCTATGACATTAGCATTGTTCCTCACCCTCCATGCATAACCAGGCTCTCTCCCTGATGCTTTGGCACATTTAGGAATCTCGTGTAATTTGCATGCTTGTTTCCCACCAAGTAAATTTCATACAGTCCAATTTTCACCCAGCTGACTTTAGGTTTTAAGAAAATAACATTAAAGTAAAGCATTTGTCTCCCTATCCTTTGTCTACCCAACTCTGTCTTTGATTGAAGGATGAAGAGCTGTCAATCCCAGGAAGCATGTTAAGGTACATTTTTCTCTGCTAGGGGACACCTAGTGCTCTATAATACCACCATGGGGTTTGCACACTGCCAGCCAGTGTCGCATTTTCCTGATTCTTTTCATCATAGGTTTGATTTATCAGGCAAATTTCCAAGGCCCACTGCTGTTGGACCTACAATGGAGCCAACTTCAAAGCCAGACATTAAATTTACGGAAATAAAATAAGCACGGGACTTCAATTACAAATATCTACTTTGAATTCCAATTTAAACATAAAAATGTTCATCCTATAAATCCTAGCCTTGATTTTTGACTCAGAGTCTCCTGGTTTGGTCCTGGGCTCCTTCCTTGAGGTGTCATTTTAATTCAACCCTGTATTCACACTTTTCTAAATCGAGTTCTATCATCTTTTCTAATAAATGTATCTCTTTGCTAGTTGAAAGGCTTTTGGAGAGGTTGAAAGTCACCCTGCCTGGCTCCAAATCAGCCTGACAGCAGCTGGACAACCCACAGAGCCAACCCAGTTTGCATCACCTTCACCAAAGCTTTCCAAGTATGGACGTGAGCCTGCTGGTATCAGAGTGGATTAGGAAATTCCCATCCTGTGCATACAGTCTGGACACAGGTCTGACCTGAACTTCACATACATGCACATGTTCTCGTACATATGTACACACACACACATGCACACATGTGAGAACACATGCACACCTGTGGACACCTGCTTCTGATATATAGTGGGAAAATACTTGTGCAACCCCAAAAGTAATAAAAGTACAAAAATTAACACAAAACTACTACCAAGGTTCTGAGGTTTAGAAGAGACTATTCCATGAACGCTTCTAACTTCCAAAAGGAAAAAAACGGGGTAAAGAAACAAGGGTCAGGTGCATATCTGAAACTGAATAGTACAAATAGTACAAATAGAGAAGAGGAGAAAAAGGCTAAGGCTGCCAAAGAAAAGCAGCCAGAATTTAAATTTTATTTTAAAGATCAGTGAAAGAACAAAAAAAAAGAAGAAAGGAGAGAGGTAAGAATTGGAAAGGGGGCTGAGTACAAAGGTTTAAGCTGAAATGTCACCATGGGAAGAAAAGGGGCCTGTAAATTGAACAAACATGAAATAACTGAGTTTCCATTTGAACTTTCAGCCAAAACCGGTGATGAGACATTTTGAAATGTAGACACTAAGAGAAACAGACAGGATTTCCCTTAGGTAAATCAAAGTTTAAGTGTGACAAAACATTAACATTTTTTCTGATTATAAAAATATATAGTCATTTAGAGAACTTGAAAAATACAAAAAAAAGGGAAAAGAAACACCTATTACCAAGAGATAACCTCTGTTAATATATGTTCTTCTGGTCATGCATATACAAATCATGATCACACCATATATGCTGTGATTTTTTTTCACATAGTATCTTGCCATAGACACTTTTCATTATATTAAGCCATCATAATATAATCAACAACTTTTAAACATTTACTTTGATTCTTACTTTGTATATTCTGAAGAATAATGTGTCATAGATAGTATTTTTTCCTGAGTTTCTAATTACTTCCTTAGAATAGAATTGTTAAATATAAGGTTAAATTTGGTACCTGGTTCAAAAGGTACCATATGTCGTTTTAGAAATTTTGTACTAATTTACACTGCCACAGGTAGGTTTATTTTGCCACACCCTAGTCAACAATTAGCATCTTCTTAACATAAAAATCCTCCACTAAATTGATAGGAGTGCAAAATACAATGCCAAAGGCACTATTAATCCTTACTCAGTTTACCATTTATGGTACAAAGTAAACTTCTGAAGATGCGAAGTTCATATACTTTTTCAGTATCATGAATTCCTTTGAGAATCAGCTGAAATCTATGAAACTCTTTCTATAAAAATGCTCAAACATAGCAGGGACTTCCCTGGTGGTCCAGTGGTTAAGAATCTGCCTTCCAGTGCAGGGGAAGTGGGTTCGATCCCTGGTCGGGGAACTATGATCCCTCATGCCGCGGGGGAACTGAGATCCCACATGCCGCGGGGCAACTAAGCCTGTGCATCGCAACTAGAGAGCCTGCACGCTGCAACAAAAGATCCCACATGCCACAACTAAGACCCGACTCAGCCAAAAATAAATAAAATTTTTTTTAATGCTCAAATCCAGTAAAATAGGCCTCTAGGAGCTCATCGTTGAACAGCCTCAGACTCACTTCTAAACATCAGACCTAAGTGGAATTTCCGGAACATGAGTTCACTTGTAAGCCTAAACCCAATAATTCACTTAAGCACATAGAACAAACATGGTTTAGTGGGAAAGGACTCAACTTGAGCTGTGGGACTTGGTTTCTGGCTCTAGCTCTTCATCTAAACATGCTTAGGGTCTTATCACATACCAAGCCTCTGTAAATCCATGGAGCTCTAAGATAAGGTCGCCCTTCACTGGCATGTTGCAGAGATATCTGCTCTGTGGACAGTCCATGGTTATTTTCTGTATCTAGGCATGTTCAGAACATCAAGAAATCCAACATCTGACTCTATGTGACGTCTGCTCCATGAATACAAATAAATGTCAATACTGTTGATTGTACAATTCTCATTGCCTTCCATGGCAGGTTGGAAGTTCCCTTGCAGCACAAACTGGGTCTAACTCAACTGTGCCTGACTTATTTAATACATTCCCCAGTAAATGTCTGAGAAAATAAACCAATCTAAACAAAAGAGAAAATAGTGTCTTCCAAAATTAAATGAGTTAGTTCCATTTTTGGGGGTTGACTATAATTCTACAAAATGTTTAAACATGCATATTCACTGGCCATCTTTTCAGCTTAAACAAATGTTTTATACAGTTGATTCTTGTTATTCATAGTAGTTATGTTCTATAAAGTCACTGGAAACCCTGAATTCGTGAATACTGAACAATTATTCCTAGGGGGAAAATAGGTTAGGTTCTTGTGAGCCTCTGGTCATAACATTTTCATCAACCAATCAATACATGATCTTATTTTATGTGTTTCTCTTTAAAGACACCTTATTTAATATATATATTATTGATTCATTAGCACTGAAAACACAGCTAATAGCACTGTAACTCAGGCCTGAATAAAGCTCATCTAACACACATATTTCTTCTGCAAGGCATATTACAGCCTCCTTGTGCTTAAGAACACTAGACAGCAATTCCGCACTATATTTGGGGGTCATCTTACACAGTAAAATCATCATCAAAAAGCAGAAAAATGCAAAATAAATGCAGCATTAAATATATCAAGAAAAGGATACTTGTTTACAGTATGAGAGCTGAAACAAGAAGGCAGAGCCTCACCTTGTTGGAGACTCAATAAATGCTTACGGTATTAGTCAAGGTTCTCCACAGAAACAGGATCAACAGCAGATCCTGGTTATAATAGGAGATAGGATAAGGAATTGGTTCATGCAATTATGAAGGCTGAAAAGTCCCACAATCTACTATCTGTAAGTCAGAGGCCCAGGAAGCCAGTGGTATAGTTCTGAGAACTGGAGGGCCAATGGTGTAAGTCCCAACAAAGGACAGAAGACTGATGTTTCAGCTCAAGCAGTCAAGCAGAGTCAGTTCTCTCTTCCTCCACCTTTTTGTTCTACTCAGACCTCAACAGATTGGGTAGTGGCCACCCTCACTGTGGAAAGCCGTCTGCTTTACTCAGTCTACCTATTCCAATGCTCATCTTATCTGGAAACACCCACAGAAACACCCCAGAAATAATGTTTAGCCAAATATCTGGGCACCCTGCAGTCCAGTAAAGTTGACGCACAAAATTAACCATCACATGTGTTATAAGAATACAGAATTTATGAAATGCCATTGACTTACATGTTCACCAAGTATATATCTTCATAAGCTCCAAAAAAAAAGTGGTAAGTTATTTTAAGTTATTTATTTCATAAGGCACCATGCTCCTACCAGATATCATCTGCCAATACCATATACTGTTCTGTGAACAGAGACAGCAGCAATATCATACTATATAAGGTAAAGAATTAATAATAATAACAATAATGAACGCCACATAAATCATGATACTAATTTCTCACTTCACTTTTTCTTGAATTTTAATTTATTTTTTATACAGCAGGTTCTTATTAGTCACCCATTTTATACACGTCAGTGTATACATGTCAATCCCAATCTCCCAATTCACCACACCACCACCCACCCTCCGCTTTCCCCCCTTGGTATCCATACGTTTGTTCTCTACATCTGTGTCTCTATTTCTGCCTTGCAAACTGGTTCATCTGTACCATTTTTCTAGACTCCACATATATGTGTTAGCATATGATATTTGCTTTTCTCTTCCAGACTTACTTCACTCTGTATGACAATCTCTAGATCCATCTATGTCTCTACAAATGACTCAATTTCGTTCCTTTTTATGGCTAATATTCCATTGTACATATGTACCACATCTTTATCCGTTCATCTCTTGATGGGTATTTAGGTTGCTTCCATAACCTGGCTATTGTAAATAGTGCTGCAATGAACATTAGGGTGCATGTGCCTTTTTGAATTATGGTTTTCTCTGGGTAAATGCCCAGTAGTGGGATTGCTGGGTCATATGGTAATTCTATTTTTAGTTTTCTAAGGAACCTCCATACTGTTCCCCACAGTGGCTGTATCAATTTACATTCCCACCAACAGTGCAAGAGGGTTCCCTTTTCTCCACACCCTCTCAAGCATTTGTTGTTTGTAGATTTTCTGATGATGCCCATTCTAACCGGTGTGATCACCTCAATTATTCTTGTTTAGTTTTGTTTTGTCTCTTTGCAGTACGCGGGCCTCTCACTGTTGTGGCCTCTCCCGTTGCGAAGCACAGGCTCGGCACGCGCAGGCCCAGCGGCCATGGCTCACGGGCCCAGGCGCTCCGCGGCATGTGGGATCTTCCCGGACCAGGGCACAAACCCGGCAGGCAGACTCTCAACCACTGCGCCACCAGAGAGGCCCACCTCAGTTATTCTAAAAACAGCATTGTTAGGTAGAAATTATTGACCCCATTACACAGAAGATAAAAATAAGGTTTAAAGAGTTGGAGTTATTTTTCCAAGGATGCACAACTAGTAAGTAACAGAGCTACTATTTGACCCCAAGTTTTTCTTACTCTAAAACTCATGTTTTTTATTTAATTTAATTTAATTTATTTTTTTATACAGCATGTTCTTATTAGTCATCAATTTTAGACATATTAGTGTATACATGTCAATCCCAATCTCCCAGTTGAGCACACCACCAACACCACCCCCACCGATTTCCCCCCTGGTGTCCATACGTTTGTTCTCTACATCTGCGCCTCAATTTCTGCCCTGCAAACCGGTTCATCTGTACCATTTTTCTAGGTTCCACATATATGCGTTAATATACGATATTTGTTTTTCTCTTTCTGACTTACTTCACTCTGTATGACAGTCTCTAGATCCATCCACGTCTCAACAAATGACACAATTTCGTTCCTTTTTATGGCTGAGTAATATTCCATTGTATATATGTACCACAACTTCTTTATCCATCCATCTGTCGATGGGCATTTAGGTTGCTTCCAGGACATGGCTATTGTAAACAATGCTGCAGTGAACATTGGGGTGCATGTGTCTTTTTGAATTATGGTTTTCTCTGGGTAAATGCCCAGTAGTGGGACTGCTGGGTCATATGGTAATTCTATTTTTAGTTTTCTAAGGAACCTTCATACTGTTCCCCACAGTGGCTGTATCAATTTACATTCCCACCAACAGTGCAAGAGGGTTCTCTCTTCTCCACACCCTCTCCAGCATTTGTTGTTTGTAGATTTTATGATGATGCCCATTCTAACTGGTGTGAGGTGATACCTCATTGTAGTTTTGATTTCCATTTCTCTAATAATTAGTGATGTTGAGCATCCTTTCATGTGTTTGTTGGCAATCTGTATATCTTCTTTGGAGAAATGTCTATTTAGGTCTTCTGCCCAGTTTTGGATTGGGTTGTTTTTTTAATATTGAGCTGCAGGAGCTGTTTATATATTTTGGAGAATATTCCTTTGTCCAGTGATTTGTTTGCAAATATTTTCTCCCATTCTGAGGGTTGTCTTTTTGTCTTGTTTATGGTTTCCTTTGCTGTGCAAAAGCTTTTAAGTTTCATTAGGTCCCACTTGTTTATTTTTGTTTTTATTTCCATTACTCTAGGAGGTGGATCAAAAAAGATCTTGCTGTGATTTATGTCAGAGTGTTCTTCCTATGTTTTCCTCTAAGAGTTTTATAGTGTCTGGTCTTACATTTAGGTCTCTAATCCATTTTGAGTTTATTTTTGTGTATGGTGTTAGGGAGTGTTCTAATTTCATTCTTTTACATGTAGCTGTCCAGTTTTCCCAGCACCACTTATTGAAGAGACTGTATTTTCTCCATTGTATATCCTTGCCTCCTTTGTCATAGATTAGTTGACCATAGGTGCCAGTACCATATTGTCTTGATTACTGTAGCTTTGTAGTATAGTCCGAAGTCAAGGAGTCTGATTCCTCCCACTCCGTTTTTTTTGCTCATGACTGCTTTGGCTATTTGGGGTCTGTTGTGTCTCCATACAAATTTTAAGATTTTTTCGTTCTAGTTCTGTAAAAAATGCCATTGGTAATTTTATAGGCATTGCACTGAATCTGTAGATTGCTTTGGGTAATATAGTCATTTTGACAATATTGATTCTTCCAATCCAAGAACATGGTATATCTCTCCATCTGTTTGTATCATCTTTAATTTCTTTCATCAGTGTCTTACAGTTTTCTGCATACAGGTCTTTTGTCTCCCTAGGTAGCTTTATTCCTAGGTATTTTATTCTTTTTGTTGCAGTGGTAAATGGGAGTGTCTCCATAATTTTTCTTTCAGATTTTTCATCATTAGTGTATAGGAATGCAAGAGATTTCTGTGCATTAATTTTGTATCCTGCAACTTTACCAAATTCATTGATTAGCTCTAGTAGTTTTCTGGTGGCACCTTTAGGATTCTCTATGTATAGTATCATGTCATCTGCAAACAGTGAGAGTTTTACTTCTTCTTTTCCAATTTGGATTCCTTTTATTTCTTTTTCGTCTCTGATTGCCATGACTAGGACTTCCATAACTGTGTTGAATAACAGCGGTGAGAGTGGACATCCTTGTCTTTTTCCTGATCTTAGAGGAAATGCTTTCAGTTTTTCACCATTGAGACTGATGTTTGCTGTGGGTTTGTCATATATGGCCTTTATTATGTTGAGATAGGTTCCCTATATGCCCAATTTCTGGAAAGTTTTGATCATCAATCGGTGTTGAGTTTTGTCAAAAGCTTTTTCTGCATCTATTGAAATGATCATATGGTTTTTATTTTTCAATTTGTTAATATGCTGTATCACACTGATTTGATTTGCGTATATTGAAGAATCCTTGCATCCCTGGGATAAATCCCACTTGATCATGGTGTATGGTCCTTTTAATGTGTTGTTGGATTCTGTTTGCTAGTATTTTGTTGAGGATTTTTGCATCTATATTCATCAGTGATATTGGTCTGTAATTTTCTTTTTTTGTAGTATCTTTGTCTGGTTTTGGCATCAGGGCGATGGTGGCCTCACAGAATGAGTTTGGGAGTGTTCCTTCCTCTGCAATTTTTTGGAAGAGTTTGAGAAGGATGGGTGTTGTCTATTCTCTAAATGTTTGATAGAATTCACCTGTGAAGCCATCTGGCCTGGACTTTTGTTTGTTGGAAGATTTTTAATCACAGTTTCAATTTCATTACTTATGATTGGTCTGTTCATATTTTCTCTTTCTTCCTGGTTCAGTCTTGGAAGGTTATACCTTTCTAAGAATTTGTCCATTTCTTCCAGGTTGTCCATTTTATTGGCATAGATTTGCTTGTCATAGTCTCTTAGGATGCTTTGTATTTCTGCGGTGTCTATTGTAACTTCTCCTTTTTCATTTCTAATTTTATTGATTGAGTGCTCTCCCTCTTTTTCTTGATGAGTCTGGCCAATGGTTTATCAATTTTGTTTATCTTCTCAAAGAACCAGCTTTTAGTTTTATTGATCTTTGCTACTGTAAAACTCATATTCTTAAGTGCTACATTATATTGTAGTGGATTTTAGTATAGGAAAAAATATTTTGAAAGTAAGGGTTTAGTTCATAGTTCAAGCACAATATTAATGCCAAAAGAAGTTAATATTGTAGCCAAAATACTTTTCTAGGTGAAGAAATAAGTCATAAGTAAATATACAATTATAGACACAATATTCTCAGTAAGGAGGCGTCATATTTAGCTATTTTTCCAACAAGAGATATCCAAAAATGAAAATATTCAGTTAGACACAGCTAACAAACAGCCATGTAAAATTAATTGTAAATGATCAGGAATGCTAATTCAAGGCAGACCCATGTGGACTGACATCATAAATGAAAAGGATATGACAGGGAGGGGAAGGGTAAGCTGGGACGAAGTGAGAGAGTGGCATGGACATATATACACTACGACATGTAAAACTGATAGCTAGTGGGAAGCAGCCGCATAGCACACGGGGATCAGCTCCATGCTTTGTGGCCACCTAGAGGGGTGGGATAGGGAGGGTGGGAGGGAGATGCAAGAGGGAGGGGATATGGGGATATATGTATATGTAGAGCTGATTCACTTTTTATATAGCAGAAACTAACAAAACATTGTAAAGCAATTATACTCCAATAAAGATGTTATAAATAAATTAATTAATTAAAAATTTTTAAAAAGAAAAGGATATGGAATAGTATTATGGGTGTTTCTTACAAAATGAGCTGCTCTGAGACTGTGAAAGTGATTTGAGCAAGACATATGCATATGCACTTTTGCAAAATTCCATAAAAAATAGAGCTACAAATTCATAGATGCATTTTTATTTAGCCTTTGGGTTAAAAGTTTGCATGCCTAGTGTTATTTCTACCTATCCAGATAAGATCTGGAAGACACTGGATGACAGTGAAAGCAGAAAACAATGGGATATCTTCAAAATGCTGGAAAAAAAATAACTGTCGGCCTAAAATTCTATACCCAGTAAAAATATCTTTCAGAAACAAAGGCTAAGTAAAGACACGCTCTGAAAAACAAAAACCAACAGATTCCTCAGCAGCAGGCATGTCCTCAGTGAAACATTACATGTACTCTTCAGGGAGAAAGGAAGTGTTCATAAATGAAGGATTGAGAGAAAAAAAATGAAGAGCCCAAAAAAGGGGTTATATGTGGATAAATCTAAATGCATACCTAATGTATTCAATAATAATTTATTCCATAATAATATCCTGAGAAGTTTAAATATAGATATGAAATTAGAACACTTAAACAAGAGCACACTATAAGTTAGGAGCAGGGGACTGAAATTACAGTATCTTAATTTCTGTGAATTGTCCAGGAAATGGCAAAAGTATTCATTCATCTTAGGCTTTAATAAGTAAGTGATGCACGTGATAATTTTTGTTAACTGCCAAAAGTATAGAAAGGAATGTATAACTACCAAGCCAACAGATGAGGAAAGGTGGATAAAAATACTAAGTTTTTAAAACTTCAAACAAAAAGAAAGTAAAAGGGGGACAGAAAGATGGCACAAATGGGTGGCAAGTATTAAGATGATAGATTTAAACCCAAATGTATCAATAATTACATGAAACATAAACAGATTAAATATTTCAATTAAAAGACAAAATTGCTAGACTGGATTAAACAAAAACTGTATGTGCTTATAAGAGATTCCTTAAATTTAAGAATACTGGAAAGACTGAAGGTGGAAAAATGAGGAAAAGTCACTATGCAAAAACTATCCCAAAACACAGCTGAGGTAGCCATATTCATATCAGACAAGATAGGTTTTAAGACAATAAGACGTAGCTGAGAGAAAGGAATTTTTCATAATGATAGAGTTCAATCTGCAAAGAAGATGTAACAGTTCTATATGTCATTAATAGCCTCAAGATTTTTAACGTAAAAGTTGGCAGAATTAAAAGAAAAAATGGTAAATCCACAAATCATGATGAGACATTTTCACATACCCTTCTTGTAACAGATGTAATAAACAGAAAAATAATTAGCAATTACAGAGAAAATATGAAAAGCATGATTCAAAAACTTTATTTAATTAACTTATATAGAACACAACCCTTATAACAGCAGAATATACACAGCTGGCTCCGCAAATGGCAGGTACGGACGGCCTACTGTGTACTATGCCACTTTACCTAAGGGACTTGAGCATCCGCGGATTTAGTTATCTGCTGGGGGTCCTGGAACCAATCTCCCCACGGATACCAAGAAACTGCTGTATTCTTTTTTAAGTGACTAAAGCAGAAGCCAATAACAAAAAGATAACTAGAAAATCCCCATATATTTGGAAATTAAGTAATATATTTATAAAGAACACATAGGTCAAAGAAAACTTCAGTGGAAATTAAAAAATATTTTGAACTAAATAAAAATGAAAATCCTACAAAGGAAAATTCATTAAATAGTTAAACTTGATCTTTGAGGAATATTTATTTGTAGATATTAGGTGAGGGGAAAAAAAAGCTTAAAAAAATCAATTATCTTAGGTTCTATGTCAAGAAGATATACAAGAATAGCAAATTAAACCAAAACAAAAGGAAGGAAATGATAAAAGAATAAAATTAATGGGAAAAATTTTAATACAACAGAGAATATCAACCAAGCCAACAGACTGTTACTTGAGAAGACTGGTAAGATGGTAAAAAGAAATTTGATAACCCCCTGGTAAGATGGATTAAAAAGGAAATAAGACAAGAAAAGAGACAAATAACCAACATCTACTCCTCAACTCATATTATGAGGCCAGCATAACATTAATACCAAAACCTGACAAAGTTATTAAAAGAAAAGAAAGTTCAGGTCAGAGTCTCTCATATAATAAATGTAAAAATCTTAAATAAAATATTAATAAATTGAATCCAGGAATAATGTGGCACACCGTAGCTGACTTCAGCTTATTCCCAGAACACAAGGTTGGTTTAACATTTTAAAATATCAATTCAGTGTAGTTAACCAGACTAACAGAATGAAAGAGAAATCTCTATCATTTTAATAGATTGAGAGAAAGCATTTGATAAAATTTAACATCTATTAATCTAATAAAGAATATTTACAAAAACAAATTTTAAAACACCACACCAAACAACACTTTTAACACTGAAATGTTGAAAACTTTTCCTCTGAGATCAGGAAAAAGAAAAAGATATTTGCTATCCCCACTTCTATTTGACACTGTACTGGAAAGCCTAGCCAGGGTAATAAGACCAAAAGAAGGCAAAGAATTAGAAAAGAGTAAATAAAATTATCAATACTTTTAGACCACATGATTGTGTTATTCAAAAGAATCTATAAAGTATTTGAATTAATCAGGAAGGTTAACAAGTTCTGGATAGAAAAATCAATTGTTTTTCTGATATGAGCAACAGAGATTGAAATTTACAAAATAATATAACTTGCAACAGCATCAAAAATACCAAATACATAGAAATACATCTAACAGGTGGCCGCCGCCGCCACCCGCGCCGCAGCCGTGCGGGTCTCGGAGCGAGCCCACGTGCGCCAGCCGGACCCAAGCAGAGGGAGCGCCCGGGGACTCGGGAGGAAATGGCGGGTGAGGCGCTGTTCAGGGTTAGGGAAAAGTGTGGGGCGAGTTACGCCCCGAGAGGGGAGAGTAGAGAAGGTAAGGCTTTCGGCACAGAAAGGAGAGAGGGAGGATCGTGAGCTAGAACAACCCGATGGCCACGGAGGCCGAAGAGACGATGGAATGCCTTCAGGAGTTCCCTGAACATCATAAAATGATCCTGGACCGATTGAATGAACAGCGAGAGCAGGACCGGTTTACTGACATCACCCTGATTGTCGACGGACACCATTTTAAGGCCCACAAGGCTGTTTTGGCTGCTTGCAGCAAGTTCTTTTACAAATTCTTTCAGGAGTTTACTCAGGAACCTTTGGTGGAGATAGAAGGTGTTAGTAAAATGGCATTTCGTCATTTGATTGAGTTCACATATACAGCAAAATTAATGATACAAGGAGAAGAAGAAGCCAACGATGTATGGAAAGCAGCAGAGTTTCTACAAACGCTAGAAGCTATCAAAGCCCTTGAAGTTAGGAACAAAGAAAACTCAGCTCCACTAGAGGAAACTATCACAGGAAAAAGTGAAGCAAAAAAAAGAAAGATTGCAGAAACTTCAAATGTTATCACTGAGTCATTGCCGTCTGCAGAATCTGAACCTGTTGAAATCGAGGTGGAGATTGCTAAAGGCACAATCGAAGAGGAAGATGAAGGCATTGAAACGTTAGAGGATGTGGCTACTGCCAGGCAGTCCATAAAGTATATTCAGAGCACAGGTTCCTCTGATGATTCCGCTCTGGCATTATTGGCAGATATCACCAGCAAGTACCGTCAAGGTGATAGAAAAGGGCAGATTAAAGATGAAGATGGCTGTGCCTCTGACCCCACAAGCAAACAGGTAGAAGGTATTGAAATTGTGGAACTTCAGCTGTCACATGTGAAGGATTTGTTCCATTGTGAGAAATGTAACCGTTCATTTAAATTGTTTTACCATTTTTAGGAACACATGAAATCACACTCCACTGAGAGTTTCAAGTGTGAAATATTCAATAAAAGGTATCTTCGGGAGAGCGCATGGAAACAGCACCTCAATTGTTACCACCTTGAAGAAGGTGGAGTCAGTAAGAAGCAAAGAACTGGGAAAAAAATTCACATATGTCAGTACTGTGAGAAACAGTTTGACCACTTTGGACATTTTAAAGAGCATCTTCGAAAGCATACAGATGAAAAAACTTTTGAATGTCCAAATTGTCATGAACGATTTGCTAGAAATAGCACCCTCAAATGTCACCTGACTGCATGCCAAACTGGAGTGGGGGCAAAAAAGGGAAGAAAGAAGCTTTATGAATGTCAGGTCTGTAATAGTGTGTTTAACAGCTGGGACCAGTTCAAAGATCACTTGGTAATACACACTGGAGATAAACCCAACCATTGTACTTTGTGTGACTTGTGGTTTATGCAAGGAAATGAATTAAGGAGGCATCTCAGTGATGCTCATAATATTTCAGAGCGTCTAGTAACTGAAGAAGTTCTTTCAGTAGAAACACGTGTGCAAACTGAACCTGTGACATCAATGACTATTATAGAACAAGTTGGGAAGGTGCACGTGTTACCATTGCTTCAGGTTCAAGTGGATTCGGCACAAGTGACTGTGGAACAGGTCCACCCAGATCTGCTCCAGGACAGCCAAGTGCACGATTCACATATGAACGAGCTTCCAGAACAGGTCCAGGTAAGTTATCCAGAAGTGGGTCGAATTCAGACTGAAGAAGGTACCGAAGTACATGTAGAGAAGCTGCATGTTGAACGGGTACATCAGATGCCAATGGAAGTACAAACTGAGCTTCTAGAAGCAGACTTGGATCAAGTGACCCCTGAAATCATGAACCAAGAGGAGAGAGCCTACCTAAGCAGATGCTGCTGTGGCGGCCAGAGATCACGAAGATGCTGAGGGTTTAGAGACCAAATCAACAGTGGATTCCCAAGCTGAAAAGTCAGAAAATGAGAACAGAACACCTATGCCAGTTTTAGAATGAAATAACAAATGAATATACTTTTAAGTTTATGTGTTGAGTTTTTGAACTGATGATGGGCAGTGTGACTGTCCTTAAGCTAACAGAAATGTGGACCAAAGTTAAGCTCTTTCCTGTTGTGTTGAACTGTTTCTATTGAAACAAACTGATTTTCCCCCACTTGATGCCACAGAGGAGGGATCTTTCCCATAAGTGAATGGGAAGCTTTGAGAAGTATATTTCTGGAAAACTGAAATGGATTATATTCTTATTATATAGTTGGGTACGAATGTATCTATTTTCATGTGGTAAGGGTTCTCCCTTCTCTCTTTGTCCAGTCATGTCCTTCCTCAAGTTTTTTTTCCCCCATATTGTAAAATCAAACGTAAAATCATTAGAATACAAGTTTATGTATTCTAATGCATGTTAGAATATTTGAATATATAGGAAACACAAGGCTGCATGAAGAAAAGTGCATTGTTACTGTGCAGTTAAATTTTGGCTTCTGGCTTTCTTTAGCTTGAACAACACTCTTGTCTACCCTGACAGTCACAGATGTCATCTCTGCAACAGAAACGGTGGTGGTGGTGGCGGCAAATTTCTAGAATGTTTAAAAACCAACCACACCCATGTGCCTTTTCAAATTCAACTAAACTTCTGTAAAGCGCCTCTGGGTCTTTCAGAGTTGTGTTGCAAGGAGCAATGTAGGTCATGCTATAGCACTCAGTATTTTCCTTACAGTGACAGCTACCGGTTCTTTTTGACTTCAGTTAGATTGAGAAATTTCATTCAGTGGCTGCTGAAGGGCCATTTTCAATTGGGAAAATTCACTTATATCTGTGGTAAGCTTTATTTTGATGAAAAGTTGCACTAGTATTTTACCACCAGATGAAAAAAAAGATGAGCATCACTTAAAAATTAATGTATTTAAAATAAAGTACAGAGAAAAAACATGTATATAATATATCAGGCTTTGTTTTGAATGAATCTTTTTCCCCAATCCTTAATGTAAAGATCTTGTGCTATAACTTTTAAAGCCATACAAATAAGAGTGCTAAACTGTGGACTTAAAGTAGGTGTGTAAATATTTTTAATCAGTATTACTTGGAAAATAAAATATAACAACCACATTAAAAAAAGAAAAGAAATACATCTAACAAAAGATGTATAAAACTGCTATTCAGGGTAATTTTTCTATCTTTGTATCAATACTGCACTGTCTTTATTACTGTGCTTTACCAGTATTAATATCTGAGAGTTAAGTCTTACTCTTTGTTCTTTTTCTTTAGAGCTCTATTGACTATTCTTAGCTAACTTAGCTACCTTTATTTCCATATAAAATTTTAAATAAGAATGTGAACCTCCATTAAGAAAATAAAGACTGCTGGCATTTTGATTGTGATATTATTGACCTCTTTATGGAAGAACTGACATCATTATGACATACAGATATCTATATAAAATCTTTCCATCCATGAGCACAGTATAGTCCTCCATTTATTTAGATCTTCTTTAATTTCTCTCATAAATGTTTCCTAAATTTCGGGGGAATTAAGGGAGAATAGTTATTAGGAAAGAGTATGAGGGAAAGGAGAAATTATGTTTTGCAGATAACATGCCAGTTCTTGACCCACATTTCCCTTTTTGTTTGTTTAAGATAAGAAGAAAATCCCTGAAAATGTAACAGATGGCCACAATCCTCCTTCATGTATGATATGTGGATAACATATAAGCGCTCAAAAGGCAATTGCTGGACGGTACTCCAGATCAAGTTTTCCCAAATTGCAGGCTATGTGTTTAGTGGGTTACAAACAGCCTTACTTTCAATCAGATAGAAATCATCAAAGTGGATCTTGCACGGTAAGATTAAGCATCATTTCACGATTTTTACTTTTGCTTAAGTTATACACACACACACAAATATATGTATGTGTATATAGAGCCTGTGATGTAAAATCTGTTTATTCTTGTTGATTGCAGTCAAAAATATTTGAAAAACTATGCTCTGGGAACTATTTTCCACCAGAATTCAAAGTGTCATTACATGTTATAACACCTGGTACTTACTGTGCCAGGTATTTTGCAGCTGTGTCATTTTCACTTTAGCTCAGATGTAAACCTTAGCTTTGGGATTGCTACCTATGTGATAGAATTGAATGAGAGTTAATGGTGAAAACTGGACGTTATGCATGAGTTAATTAGGGAAGAATATGAGAACAACAGTGAAATGCAGGTAGCCAGAGCCCAGCCGGAGCCTTTGAAAGAGGATGTTCAAGAACACTGAGCATTGGCCCCTGGAGGATATCAGTGGCTCAGGGAACTTATTGGAAGGGGCACAAGGTGCTGCAGAGGCAGTGACTAAAGATAAAGGACAGCTGTCTGAGAAGGCATTTCTCTGGGCCTCGTCCTGGCTCCCATCTCCTGGTCCCTTTCTTTTCTTTTCTTTTTTTTATACTTTTCTTAGTGATTAATGTTTTAATTATACAACAAATACATGTTCTCTTTTAACGAATTCCGATATTACAAACATGCACAAACTAAAAAAGCAAACATTATCTCCTTCTTCCCTATTCCATTGTTCTTTCCTAGAATTAACCATTTAATTTAATTTTATTTTTATTTATTTTTTTATTGAGGTAGAGCTGCTTTACAATATCCTGGTCCCTTTCTGAAAGCATCCCCAAGCGGTACTTTTGCTTTTTACCTGCTTTGGTCTCCCAGACTCTCCCTCAGTGGCTGAACTGTCACCATGTCTGGCTCTCCATCTTTTCCCTCAAGATCCACCCTACCAATTTGTTCCCCCAGCTCTCTGGTTTAGCACCATCGTCTCCCACAGGATGTCTCCAAGCCAACCTCAGCTGGGGTTTAAGCAAAAAAGATTGGGGTGTTAAGACATGAAACGGAGAGCAGCTTTAAACTGAACTCCTAGGCTTGTACTACCTCAAGCAGAAGAATCGTCAACCAGAGGAAACATCTCCACATGGCACAGCAATTGGTGAAAGAGATAAGAATTACAGCAAAAAATGATGATAATGAGAGTATTTGTTGAGCCTTGTTTTATGCCAGGCATTGTTCCAAGCATCTTACATGAATTAACTCATTAAATTTTCACAGTAACACTGAGGTAGGTAATGTTTTCCCCATTTTGCAGGTGAGGTAAATGGGGCACAGAGTTTTTAAGCAACTAGCACATGGTCTCACAGCTATAAAGTTGTGGAGAACATAGAAAGAAAAGAACTAAGAGTGAACTTTGAAGTAACCAAGAAAAAAGAGAATATTGAGTATCTGCTTGACAAAGTGGGACTCTGATTTTTCAGGGTAACTTTAGTTTGCCTTTTGTTAGTTATACGAGTTCATACGCAGTCTAGGTAGATAGACGCTTGGACTCCAGCTGCCTTTACCTGTCGACTTTTGTGCGGCATATGTGGAAGTGTCCAATGTCAATCTCAGAGAGGTGGGTTTTTTTTTCCTTTAAGAAAGATACTGCTTTTATAGCTTCCAAACTGGGGTCCTCATAATGAAATGTTGAACAGTTTCCAGGGATTCACCAGGACACTATTCCAAAAAAACAAGAAGCCTTAGCATCAGCTGACTACAATTCACCCTACTGATTAGAGACAGGTCAGTCCCCTACCTAATTTTGGGAAACCCAGAAAAAAGACTGGTAGGCAGAAGGTATTTTGAAGATCAACAAAATAAACCATTTAACCCACGCAACCAAAATCACTGAGGAAAAAGGTCATCAAAATCCCAAAGCCCAGTGAAATACCTGCTTCAGAAATGGAGCTAACATCGTCAAACAGCTGGGTTAAATATTGATGATTAGATTGTGGTTTCTCCACCAAACTTTTCAAGGAACTTAAAAAAAAAAAAAGAAAGAAAGAAATCACTCAAAAGGTGGGAAGATAAGAGACAGAGTCTATCACTGGCTCTTACCAGCAAATTTGAAGTACTTATTGAAAAAGAGAGAGAGAGACCTTTCAGCCTGACATTTAGATATTGCTTATGTGATGTCCACTCTCCTGGTACAGCCCTGATCTAAATTTAGTAGTTTAAAAAGAACTAAGTCTCTCCTCCCACCCATTTCCAAATGCCAGTTGAGAAGTCCTTTCTCAGACCCTTTTCATCCTCAAGAAAGCCCTGAGAACTTTAAAAAAATTAAGGACAAAATGTCAGAACACAGTATGCAGTCTCTCCTCCTTCCTAAAATGGCCATTTGGTTAAAATCCATGACAACAAAAGAGTTAAAGTTCTGCACTGTTTAAGAACAACCAGCTGACCTTTAAATCTGCTGGTTTGAATCCAATCACCTTTCAACAAGCATGAAATCTGGAACAAGGCGTACTAACACACACCAATTATTTTCATAGTGTACATGACTGAACTCACAGTGTCCTGTTTAGGAAAAATAAATAAATAAAAATACACACTCATTTTCCAAAAGCCAGACTTAGAGACCGAGTGTCTCTGTTGGCAAGGATTGTCCTTTGGTAACTGTCTGGAAAAGTGCTGTTGGAGAAGGCCTTTCCTGGGAAAAGCACAAAGAGAGTAACTTTTTCATGTTGTTTAAATTCTGTTTAATGAAATGGTTTCCCCCAACCTTCAGTATAGCAGAAGTAAAAGTAGCTGGGAAATAATTAATTACTATACTCTGTTAAGAACTTTGCATTCCATGGATGTAAGAGAACAATTTTCCCCTCCCCGTGAAAGGGCAAAACGCTGACTCCTACTTTGAGCAAAGGCATAAAAATCCAGGGGCTCAAACCAAGTGTTGAGTGTCTACTCCTTAAAACGATTCTTTGCTTTTTGAAAGTAATTCTCATGAGGTTCTTGTAAGTGAAGATAGTCCCTCATGCCTTCAAAATATAATTCAGCTTACAGAAATTCCATCACAGGCTTTTTTTTTTTTTTTTTTTTTTTGCGGTACGCTGGCCTCTCACCGCTGTAGCCTCTCCAGTTGCGGAGCACAGGCTCCGGACGCGCAGGCTCAGCGGCCATGGCTCACGGGCCCAGCCGCTCCGCGGCATGCGGGATCTTCCCAGACTGGGGCACGAACCCGTGTGCCCTGCATCGGCAGGCGGACTGTCAACCACTGCGCCACCAGGGAAGCCCCCATCACAGGCTTTTTAAGAGCAGATGGCATGGCTGTTTTCATACAATGCGCAGAGAAAGGAGCCCTCTCTGGAGGCCTGTGGCCTGCAACCAGACAGCCTCTGGTCAATTGCAAAACTGGGTTCTTTATCACCTCCTTTATCCTCTGCTCCCAGGTCCCTTCATCCCATCCCATTTCCATCAGCCAGTTACACGGAATATTAACCCCACACCTGGACCATATTCCAGCCCGAGTGTGTTTTTAAGGACTGAGACTTCTGAGATTCCTTCCCAAATCTCAAAATCCTCCTCTCTCATGGGCCCACGTTTGCCAGTCCCTCCTTGCCACAACATGTGACTTCCTTCCTGTCATCTGTCAGTCCAGAAAGACAACGGTCAGGCTCTCACAGCAATGTGGGCCGTGGGCCCTGGCCAGGGCCCAGACCACAACCCTCCCGGCCGCTTCTACTTTGGGGCAGGGCAGGGAGGGGCTGGATTCAGGAAGAGGAGGCACTGCCTGGCTTGCCTGCTGCTCACAGCTGGGGTCAGGAAGGCATCTGCCAGCTCTGGTGCAGAAGGTCCCTTGCAGTTTACCATCTATCAGGACGACCCGGTCACCTGGTCTGAATAGCCCTGAGGACTCCTCCGAAATCAAAGGAGGCTCTTTCTGGAGCCCTGGCAGAGCAGGTGGCCAAGGCTTCCTCAGGCCTCGCTCACTGTCCTGTCCTAATTCTCATCCCTTCCTAAGGAGCACAGCAACCTCGCCAGCTTCCAGGCAGCCACCAGTTCCTGTCCCTTTTTCCTACATCCGGGACTTGATGCACTGTTAAAGTCCAGACACTCACCATCGACCCCAACTCACAACTGGTCCCCCAGCCTCCATCTGCTTTGCCAAGATTTGGGGAACAAGGAAAATCAAAGTGTCTTATGATACCACCCTCAGCCCAACAACCAACAGAAAAACCCTCATCACCTGAGTACAAGGTGTGGACCACCACTAGGCCCACACCTGACTCTTTTATTTACTCTCCTTGCATGCGGTGAACGACGCCCTTGGTCATGTCATCCTGAAGTCTATAACACAGAAGGAGACCCAAAGTCCTATACGCTTGAAGAATTGCATGGCCATATATTTAGCTAACATTTTCTGTTTTATTAATCAGGGTCCATGATTTTATAGTAGATGAGATCTGTTCAGGCCAGCCACCATTTCCTCTCCTTCCTGTCAGCATCCTGCAGACCACAACCACCACCAGAAAAGCAATGTGGTTTTGGGGAGAAGAAATCACGAGATACCTGAAGACAAAAGACTGAGGATTCAGGCCCAGAATTGTTATTAACTGAGAGACTTTGGCCAAGTCACTACAGTTCACTGAAACCTCAGTCTTACCTTCTGTAAAGTGGGGATTATAATAGCCACCTCACAGAGTGCTCTGAAGGAGGAAATAAGATAATAAAAGTGAACATAATTTTGAATTATAAACAGAGAAAGAGGAAAAGAGGAGAGAGGAGGGGAGGAAAAGCTGAAAAATTCAGCTTCCCTCACCCTTTTGCACTAGCAGGTAAAATAAAGTGTTCAGACAGGAAACCTGAACAAGATAATCCAAAATATAATATTCTTAGGCACTGGTGAAGGGAGAAGCTACTGTAATCGCCAAATCTGGTCAAGAGCGCAGTCTGAGCAGCATGTTTTTTTACCCCTTGAGTGCACTAAAGCTTTGGGACTGACCTGCAGGAAAAGACCAGAAGCTTTCCTCATTTCATTCCCTATAGTAGAAAGACAAGAGCAGCTGAAGGACAAACGTCAAGAGTGGGGTGAGGCAAACACCTCAGGCCATGAACTTACTTTATCCCTTTGGTAGATCACCTTCGGGAGAAAATTCCAGCTTTGTGTTTTCTGCTTGGTCCCATTCAAATGGGAAGTTCTGCTCAGAGGCCTGAAATAGAAAACAGGAAGTCAACAGAACTGATTTTCCTAATTCCTCAAATGCAAATCACTGCACTTGCTGTGGATGAGAACTACCATGAGGTGTAAACCTCCTTTCTAAAAGGAGGTCACATGCCAATTATGTACAGAAAATATCCTACTCCAGGGTAAAAAGGAATGTTCCATCAGCTTTCTTCCTAAATGAAGGAGGGAAGCAGAGCGGGATTGACAGTAAAGACGATCAAGGGTGTTGCCATCAGAACCAAACTGCCACTAAAAATAATGAAGTGTCCCACTTTGATGCTCAGACACTATTCTCTTAGCTGCTGCTTCTACAGTCACTTTTCTGTAGCTACTTCTCAAGGGGACAGTTACTAAAATGGCTCCCCTCCCAACTTCCTCATTATGTTTCACAGGTATCAGTATTTTCTTAGAGGCCCGTGTTTGAAACTTGCAAGTTGAAACTCCAAGCCCCACCCCTGCACCTGCCCCTTTAGTCAGTTTCCATGGCAGACCTTCAGTTCCATCTCATTTACATCAGACACTAATTCAGCTAGTTCTCCTATCACAGCTCGACTCTGGTTTGCCACACCTGGTCATTTCCTCAGCCATCTCTGGTCTAAATCCTTAATGCTCCAGCCTTTCTGCCTCCCCTCCTTCACAAGACTGCCAGATGAGTCTTTCCAGAATCTCTCCAGCAGACAGTCCCCTCACATTACTCCCTGGCTCCAAGGTCTGCCACAGCTTCCTAATACCTACTGATCAAATCTAAATGACTCACAAGTGGTCTCACCATAGCTATCTCGCTTAGCGTGTTATAGCAGAGAGTGCCTGAGCCTCGGCTCCAGATGGATTGGGTAAGAATCTCTCTTAGGTGAGCTTTACCACTACGTGGCTGTGTGAATCTGAGCAAATTATGAAACCTCTCTGCCCTTCAGTTTCCTCATTTGTGGAATGAAGATAATTACACCCACCTACATAGTTATTAAGGGACTAAGTGGGATACTACATACAAAGTGGTCACAGTGGGTTCCAATAAGAAGAGTAACTAGTGCTTATGGAGTGCTTTCTACATCCCGGGCTCTGTTCTGAGCGCCACACATGTGTTTGTGCAGGTATGACCATTATCCTCATTTTGCAGAAGAGGAAATTGAGGCAAGAGAAAGTGAAGTCACTGAAACCACATAATGAATCAATAGAAGAGCCAGCGTTTGCACTCAAGCAGTCTGACTCCAGAGCCTGTAAACTCAACTCCGGGCTCTACCACTTCCCTTCAAGGCCACTTCCCCTTCCCTGCAGCTTTCACTGGCTGACACAACCCACAAGTGCACCCCAGTCCTTCCCATCTGTCCAGTCTCCCCTGATGGATGCTGTGCTGCATTTCCCCTCCAATCTCACCTGATATCTTGAAAGAAGCAGTTACTATATTTTCTCTATACTCAGTATACCATCTCTTCACTCTTTTTTATCTTGCCCTCACTTATATATCGGCTTGTAATTCTTCACTTCTTTCCACCTTCTGTTTCTAGAAATTGCATCCGAAAAATAAACATCCCCAAATTCCAGAGTGTCCCAAAAGAATGTTATTTCCACCAACACCCCAGCTGTCATTACTAACCCAAATCTCCTAAGTCCCAGTCACTTACCCAACAAACATTTACCAAGCATCTGCTGTGTTCATGTCGGTAGATGCAGATTACATGGGCCCTGTCCTCTAGGAGCTCGCAGACTAACGAGGAGATGAGTGTTTATGTAGAAAATGTTAATAAGTTGTGACAAGTATGAAACACACGCTGTTAATGGCCTCTCCACCTTTGGCCCTTCCGGCTTTTGCACTTCCCATGTCGTGTCATTCACGCAGGCCGACACACCGCCCCTTCCTTTTCGTCTCTGCAGCCACCCCATGGTTTACTTCCTCCCTACGTGATTCCTGAGCTATTGCAGTCACCTCCCAACTTATCTGACTGCCTCATCCTCCTGCCCCTCAAAAGCAGCCCGCCTGCTGCTGCCAAACAACCTCTGTTGTCACTCCCATATTTGAAAACCATGAAGGTTAATGAGGCAAGTGCAGGCCCCTGAGCCTGAATAGGCAAAGCTGCTTAGGAACTTAGCCAACTTCCTATCCTGATTTGCTCCACACCCCTCCACATCCAAACACTTCACCTCACGCACCACACCTAAGACAGACTTCTTACAGGTCTTCAAAACGAGTCCCCTTCCTGTTTCCTATTGTTCCCTTTGCCCTCCCAATCTATCGGCTCATTTTTGTTTCTGAAATTCAGATGCTCCTCCAGGATTCAGGTCAAGTCACCTCCTCCATGAAGCTTCCTCTCATTCTCCCACAATGTATGATATAGTTCCGTTCTCGTTTAGTCATGCATTTGTGTCTCCTTTAGGGCACTTTAATTCTATCTTGCATTCCAGTCATTAGCAAATTTAACCTTACGGTCTCTGTCTTTAGGACAGTATTTGTCTTTGTCGTCTTCATTCAGTACAGCACCTAGCAGATTGCCTCAAGCATAACACGTGCTGAATAAATAACGAATACGCTCTTTGATTTTTTGTATGTGATGTAGTGGGAGAAACCTCATGAGGACCCAAGAAGAAGCCTAAGTTCTTTCTTTCTTATTATTATCATCTCATCTTTTATCCAACAAATCTTTTTTCATCCCTAGGCAATATGCTAGGCACTCGGGGTACAAAAATAAAGACACAGAAGCCTGCACCCAATAAACACATATTTTCTATCAGAAAGATTGACACATAATACAAATAAAATAATAAGATACATGAAAAATCATATGAATTGCAAAATTATGCCAGTTCTACCGCTAACTAGGCATGTGACCTTGGGAAAGTCACTTATTCCGCGAGGTAAGTGTTGATAAGTAAAAAATGCAAACTCAGAGGCGGTCTACGAATTTATAATTCTAACTCACAACTTTTTAAAAAGTGACTCAACACAAAGACTGGTTATCATTCATGTAACGGTAGGAGAATGAGGCCATAGAGGCAAATGCAGACGGTGCTAGCCCAAGTTCTCTTCAGGTGAAAAGGAGTCTTGACCAGCAGATGTTGAGTTTACCTCTCTTGGCCAAGGCTGTTCTAAGATAGAGGTGAATTCCCACTTTACCCCAAGCACAAAATATACAAATCAATTATTGGACTCCTCTAGCTCTGATTCTGTGCTCATCCAGCCTGGTTACTGACTGGTTTGCTATCAGGTCCGTCTCTTGGAATAGAATATGGTGGTCAAGCTGATGAGTATTTTGGTTTCTGGGAGTCTTGTCTTTTTCATTGCAAATTAGTATGTCATTCTCATTGACACATCAGTCTCATTAGCTGATTAATAGGAGTCCTCACCTAAGAAGCAGATACCCTCTCAGTGAACCCCACAAATCAAGTTTCTGGGCTGAAAGGCTCAGGTATAAACCTTAGACCTTAGAAAATTCTACAACAAAGGCACCTTGCAGAGGTTTCAGAAAGACAGCCGGGGTGCCCTTCTCTTAGAGACTTACACCCCCAAACACACATGCCATGTACCTTTTCTCCAAACTCTTCTAGGTGGTACTTAGAGGTAAGGACCAGGTTTTCTTTTCCTCGTGCAGCCTGTAGCCTAGTCAGAAAAAATGCCCTAGTGGACATAAGAGATGCTTTCCTCCGGGCTCCCATGTTTTACCACTAGTATTTACTACATGGGAATGCCTTGCATCCCCCCTCTCTGATGTGGGCAATGTGTTCTTTCCACTCCTCTCTGTATCCCCCTGACCTGGTGCTTGGCATGTCAAAGGCATTCAATAAATGCTTGTGTATGAAGCAATCAGCCAATATCATCAAAAACTTTTTAAGGATTTACACATGCTAAATTTAGAACTGCAAACGGTATGGTTCCTATCCTCAAGTAAAATCAATGCAAAACTTAAGACCGGAACTCTGAATGTGATTTGGTTTTAGGATGAGTCATTAATCAATGAAAAGCAACCAAGAAGTCATTTCAAAACAACAAATGCTCTTTTTGTATTTCTCAAATACTGGGAAAGGGACTCAGTCCTCAGCAACAATCCATAAAACTTCCTTTTTTTTCATATAGTTGCCTCATATCACACAAACTCTTTCATTTACCTTTCTCCTGCAGATCATCCCACCAAAACTGCCCTCCCAGAACCAGTCCTCAGAACTCACTCCTTCTCTCCCTCTACCTTTTCCCTTGATTCTGCATCACAAAAGCCCAAAAGAACTGGTCTGGCAATATGGAACCTTGCTTGAAATCTAGAGAAGGAAAGAAAACGAATAAGCAAAACCAGAACCATTCTTTATAAGCAGTGAAAGAAGGATACCTCGTAACTATCATACACTAAAAATGTTGGCCTGATCATATAATGATACAATTTTTAAAAGCCAAAATAAATAGAAAATCGTACCAAAAAAAGAAATTGTTTAAATTTCTTAAGCCTCTACAATGTTTGGGAAACTTGTTAACAATCACAAAAGATTTATTAACCACTTGCTATAAAAATTGTTTTGCAAGGGATACTGTGTCAGGGATACCGAAGACCACCCCTATATTTGAACATTCACTAGAAGAACTCACAGAATTCAGCCTATAGTTGTACTTACACCTAGGATTTCTTACAGTATAGTAAGGATACATTGCCAGATGATAAGGGGAAGAAATATGTGGAGAATCTGAAGGATTCCAGGTGTAGACTTCCTTATGCTCTCTCCCTCCCATGAGAGGTCACACAGAGAACACATACCACAGCAATGAAGAAGTTGCAACACGATGCAATGATTCAGCCTAGGGAAACTCCTTAGAGGCTAGGTGCCCGAGGTTACTACAGGGGCCTGGTTATGTAGGCACTCTTTGCCTAGCACATAAAAACTTCCAGAGCCCCCAGAAGGGAAGCAGGTATTCAAACTTAAACTGTATTTTTTGCACAAAACTCTAGGCACAATGAACCACACTGATCAGTTAATTGACTGAGCACTTCGAGAACAAAATTCCTAGATGCCAACAAAGAGCCAACCTTGCGAACAGGCCCTTCTAAGAGTAGCAGTCTCAAGTCTGCTACGTTAACTCTTTTCTGCACAATGACTAAGTCCATGCCCTTGAGGCAATTGAAATCTAGAGAAACAAGACTTACACATAAAAACATGCATTGCATACAGTAGACAAAGCTTGCTAGAAACACTAAAGTAATATTTTTCAAAACGTCCCCTAGACCAGGGGGACCCAACTCCCGGGCCGCGGACCGGTACCAGTCCACAGCCTGTTAGGAACCGAGCCACACAGCAGGAGATGAGCAGCGAGTGAGCAAAGCTTCATCTGCCACTCCCCATCGCTTGCATTACCACCTGAACGACCCGCTCCCGCCCCCGCCGCCACCAGTCCATAGAGAACTTGTCTTCCATGAAACTGGCCCCTGGTACCAAAAAGGTTGGGGACCACTGCTCTAGACTACCTTTATCAGAATCACCAGAGTCCTTGTCAATGACATACCTTGAAGCATCCTAAGGAATAGAAGGATGGAGCGTCAGTGAAAGCCACAGATTGAGGTGAGATTATAGAAGACCTTGAATACCATAATGAGAAATCTGAATTTTATTTCATAGCCATCAGAAACCACTGAAAGTTTTCTTTTTTCTCCACCAGCTAATAATAAGATCAAAACAGCACTGCTTGAAGATGAATCTGACTACCTTATGTAGAATAGAGTGGAAGGGGCAGAGATAGTAGGCCAAGAAACCAGAACCTCAAAGGGAAAGAATGATCATAACTAATATCTAGGGACCAATCACTAGGAGTTTACACTGTCCAAGATGCTTTACATGAATTCTCACGTCAACCTTCTAAAGTAGGTGCTACAGGGCTTCCCTGGTGGTGCAGTGGTTGAGAGTCCGCCTGCCGATGCAGGGGACGCAGGTTCGTGCCCCGGTGAGGGAAGATCCCACATGCCGCAGAGTGGCTGGGCCCATGAGCCATGGCCGCTGAGCCTGCGCGTCCGGAGCCTGTGCTCTGCAACAGGAGAGGCCACAACAGTGAGAGGCCCGTGTACTGCAAAACTAAATAAATAAATAAATAGAGTAGGTGCTACAATGTCACACAATGAATTCAAACCTAGAAGGTGTGATCCCAGAGCTTGTATATTTACTTGCCATCCAACAGACCCGTAATAGAAAGTCAGGACAGTAGAAAAGGAACAAGTGGTGAAGCAGTACACGGGGCAAGGGAAAGGAAGTAATCTCAGGTAACTCCTACATTTATCGTGTCCTTTCCTCCCTTCGGGCACTTTCTTCTAAGATGACACGCAGAAAGTCATCTTTTAAAAATGGTAGATGATTGAAAGAGAGAACTAAAACCATAAATTGTCAAAATTTTTCTGAATAAGATGAGAGGTGAAGAATTAATAGGAGTCAGAGCTTCTTCTTGACCCCAATAGCTAGTAAGAAACAAAGTGCCCTGTTGCACATCGATTTAAAGAAAGGAGCGGGCAGCCGGTGGCATTCTTTTATTTTTAATGTCTCAGAGAAATTTACACTGTTAAAATCTTCCTGTTTATTTCCCTCTGACATAACACAACTGAAAATTACTTAATAACTGAGCTACTCTGAAGAGCGTAATTTTTAAGACATCCAAAATGAACACTACAGAATCATCATCTGTCTCATCATCAAGATACATTTGTTGAAGATGTAGATGTCAACTACAAATTGGCATTCTCCATTGGCACTTGCCACCTACCTCTACAAGGATTAAATCATGTGCAGGTGCAGCTGCTGATTTTCAACACCCCTGAAAGGAGTTCAGGGTGGAGAGCAGAAATGTGGCACTCTGTGCTCTGGGAAAAACTGGCAGAACAGGTCTTCAGATAGTTAGATATTTTCAGGAGCCAATTTTATGAGCCCAATTCTTGTATCTCCTCATATCTAGAAAAGCACTAAAATCCTTCATGGTGACGTCTGCTCCCCGTGACTAGGAGTAACCTGCGCAAGACTAGCAGAAACCTTCTATAAAAAATATGTGCTTGCTTGCATGTATTCTCCCTTCACCAGAATCACATATACACTGACCTTCCCCCCTGCCTCTTTGGAGCAGTTTCTCAGAGCTATCGGGACGCTGTCTCCCGGGCTGCAGTCCTCATTTTGCCCCAAATAAAACTTAGCTCAAAAAAAAAAAAAAAAGAAAACACTTAACTCTCACATTGTGCATTTTTTTAAAGTCGACATAGAGAACAAACGTATGGACACCAAGGGGGGACAGCGGGGGGAGTGGTGGGATGAATTGGGAGATTGGGATTGACATATATACACTAATATGTATAAAATAGATAACTAATGAGAACCTGCTGTATAGCACAGGGAACTCCACTGTAGAGTAGAAACTAACACAACATTGTAAAACAACTATACCCCAGTAAAAAGAAATAAAATTTTAAAAAGACACATTTGTTGATCACTTAGTTGCATGAAAAGTTTTAGAGATGCTAGAGGAAAACACTGTCCCAGCAGCTTTAGGGGACGCAGCACAGTAATTTGCTTAATCAATAAATTCTTGGTTCTTCATAAAACCCAGAATTAGGCAAGAAGACAAGCCACTATTTACGGGGAATTAATTTGTTGCCTCAATTGGCATTAGGCAGCAGGCCAAAGGCCAGTAAAACAAGCTTAAATTAATGTACCAAAATAACTCAGTTCTAGAATACTGATCTTATCATGTTGGATGTGATTCTAAAAGCTTTAGTAGCCATTAACCTTACTTCTAAGTGAGCAGCCTGTACCTTTCATATTCAGAAGCCCTGCTAGACAACTCAAGCACTCAGAAGTAGGGTCAAGAAATGGCAACGAGAAACAACTTAAACAAAACCTTCATGTAAAAGTATGAGATTAGATCACTCCCTAACACCATACACAAAAATAAGCTCAAAATGGATTAAAGACCTAAATGTAAGGCCAGAAACTATCCAACTCTTAGAGGAAAACATAGGCAGAACACTCTAGGACATAAATCACAGCAAGGTCCTTTTTGACCCACCTCCTAGAGAAATGGAAATAAAAACAAAAGTAAACAAATGGGACCTAATGAAACTTCAAAGCTTTTGCGCAGCAAAGGAAACCATAAAGAAGACCAAAAGACAACCCTCAGAATGGGAGAAAATATTTGCAAATGAAGCAACTGACAAAGGATTAATCTCCAAAATTTATAAGCAGCTCATGCAGCTTAATAACAAAAAAACAAACAACCCAATCCAAAAATGGGCAGAAGACCTAAATAGACATTTCTCCAAAGAAGATATACAGTGCCAACAAACACATGAAAGAATGCTCAACATCACTAATCATTAGAGAAATGCAAATCAAAACTACAATGAGATATCATCTCACACGAGTCAGAATGACCATCATCAAAAAATCTAGAAACAATAAATGCTGGAGAGGGTGTGGAGAAAAGGGAACCCTCTTACACTGTTGGTGGGAATGTAAATTGATACAGCCACTGTGGAGAACAGTATGGAGGTTCCTTAAAAAGCTACAAATAGAACTACCATATGACCCAGCAATCCCACTACTGGGCATATACCCTGAGAAAACCAAAATTCAAAAAGAGTCATATACCAAAATATTCGTTGCAGCTCTATTTACAATAGCCCGGAGATGGAAACAACCTAAGTGTCCATCATTGGATGAATGGATAAAGAAGATGTGGCACATATATACAATGGAATATTACTCAGCCATAAAAAGAGACGAAATTGAGCTATTTGTAATGAGGTGGATAGACCTAGAGTCTGTCATACAGAGTGAAGTAAGTCAGAAAGAGAGAGACAAATACTGTATGCTAACACATATATATGGAATTTAAGAAAAAAAAAATGTCATGAAAAACCTAGGGGTGAAACAGGAATAAAGACACAGACTTACTAGAGAATGGACTTGAGGCTATGGGGAGGGGGAAGGGTAAACGGTGACAAAGCGATAAAGAGGCATGGACATATATACACTACCAAACGTAAGGTAGATAGCTAGTGGGAAGCAGCCGCATAGCACAGGGAGATCAGCTCGGTGCTTTGTGACCGCCTGGAGGGGTGAGATAGGGAGGTTGGGAGGGAGGGAGACGCAAGCGGGAAGAGATATGGGAATATTTGTATATATATAACTGATTCATTTTGTTGTGAAGCTGAAACTAACATACCATTGTAAAGCAATTATACTCCAATAAAGATGTTAAAAAAAAAAAAAACCTTCAAATCCTTCAATGCTACCTGAAGGTCTGTGGAATGTACCATACTATTGGAGAAAATTCATTCTGATTCAGGTAATCAACTCAGCAATAGCTTGCTTGAGAATTCTCTTCCCCTAAGAAGTAATGCCAGTGAGAAGTTATTTGCTCCCTTATTGTTACAGCATTCTGACGAGGTTTAAAAGAATGAAGGGATACACAACCTGCCTTCCAGGAGTCTCATGAGAAAAATGGCACAGACACAGATGGAAACAATATGAATACACACCGGTAAATATTTATGAACGGTGTAAAAGCATGGGTCACGGAGGTCAAACAACCTCGGTTTGCAGCCTGGCTCTACCAGTCACCATCTTAAGCAAGTTTTACAGCCTCCTCAAAGCTTCAGTTTCTCCTTCTGAAAACTGGGTTAATAATAACACCCACCTTGTAGGTTGTTGTGAAGCGTTAGTAAGATAATGAGCATAGAATGCTTAGCCCATGAAAGTAGTCCAACAAATGCTAGCTGCTATTATTGTCATAAAATGATTCGTTTTGGGCTTCCCTGGTGGCGCAGTGGTTGAGAGTCTGCCTGCCGATGCAGCGGACACTGGTTCGTGCCCCGGTCCAGGAAGATCCCACATGCCGCGGGGCAGCTAGGCCTGTGAGCCATGGCCGCTGAGCCTGTGCGTCCGCAGCCTGTGCTCCGCAACGGGAGAGGCCACGACAGTGAGAGGCCCGCGTACCGCAAAAAAAAGAAATGATTAGTTTTGTTCTTACCACTATTATTACTACTTCTTCCACGGTAGGTTCTCTCATCTATATTTTGCCCCATACCTTAAAGATAAGGAGGCTCCCAAGCTGCATGCAGTGGTTCAGTCCAGATGCAATAATTCGCCTCAGGCAGGGAAGCTAGGAGGTTCAGGGTTTGTCAGAATGTCAGAGGAGAATATTTCAGATGGCTGTAGAGGGAAGGAAGCACGGCCTGGATAAAGCGGATAAACAAGTTTGCTCTAAATGTCTTCTTGAGCTGAGGAAGGGCACATGGTCACAGTCATATGATTTTCAGAGCCGAATGTGACTTAAAAATCCTTAAGTCACTCAAAAAAAAAAAAAAAAACACCAAACAAACAAACTAGCTTTTGAATAACCACAAAAACTGTATGCCTTCCTCTGGTGTTATTTGAAAATTTGAAATAAATGCAGTATCGTGAGGGAAAAAAGATGGTTGCAATGGTAACCTTGAAAAAAAAATATATTTTGATCTTGAAAGATACACATTTCTTCCTTGGATCATGTGGCAACAATGTGAGCTCTGAATCTGCTTGCTCACCAGGAGTTTTCCTTCCTAAGTAATGGGAAAACCAGAGCCCAATGCAGGTTACTCTCAATGTCAAGCTTCTTTGCTGCTTTATTTTCAAATGTCATAGGACACCTTCACCCTGACTCTGATACACCCCATATAGGGCCAGGACAAAGGACCATTAAGACTCTAGCGACTGGCTCTTAGCCACACAGTTAATTGGCGAAGGAAAGACATGAGAATCCTGCTGATGGAGAGGAAGATTCACGGGAGGAAACAGATTACAGTGAGGGCTTAGAATAACTTGCGGTGGGAAATCAAATGATGTGGGCAGCTAGTTAGATCTGAGCAAGAGACTTCAGCAAAATGATTTTTTAGGGAAAACATCCTTTCTGCTGTATACAGCGCACAATAAATTAACCATGTCAGATCCTTATCTCAGCACCTTTTGTTACCAATAATGTAATGCTAATGAAATATCAACAAAATATATTTAAAGGTAAAATACAGTTGTAATGCTTTTCCTTTGAGGAAGTTTTTTTTTTTTTTTTTTTTTGCGGTACGCGGGCCTCTCACTGTTGTGGCCTCTCCCATTGCGGAGCACAGGCTCCGGACGCGCAGGCTCAGCGGCCATGGCTCACCGTCCCAGCCACTCCGCGGCATGTGGGATCCTCCCAGACCGGGGCACGAACCCACGTCCCCTGCATCGGCAGGCGGACTCTCAACCACTGCGCCACCAGGGAAGCCCTTGAGGAAGTTTTTAAATTTATAATCAGTGCTTAACCCATTTTAGGAATGAGGTTGAAATAAGATTTTTTTTTCTCAGTTGGTTATAACAAACTTAAAGGCTCGGTAGCTAGAAAAACAAATTCTGTTTTCTTTTTTTTCTTAAGACAGAGAGTTACACGCTGAGCACACAGGAGCTTGGACTCTTGAGTGCTCCCCAAGTCAAAAGCCAAGTTTTAGTCCTCATTTCTTAGAGATGTCCTCTCGCTCAGACAACTTGAAGACATTCTGAGTTTTCCTCAGCCTAGATTTTCAACTCAAGTAACTGGTGGCCGGGCATTTTCCAGAAACAGCCTTCTTATCAGAACCCTTCTTCCCTTCCCAGTACAACTGTGTGCATATTGACCTAGTACAGACCTGTGTTCTTGTTAGAGCCTCAGCAAATGTTTGATGATGACCCTGGCCTTCAAGAGTTGGCCACCACTCTGAGTTTTCAGAGCCTTTTCCCAAAAGGGACAGGATGAAAAAGGAGCTTCCAGACTGGAATTTTTTCTGCTTAGCCACTTCCCGTGCTACTTACCGAAGGCTTTGCTGATGGGAATACTCGTAAAGGGCAACACAAACACACCCATGTTTGAGTTGCCATCTGAAACCAAAGTTAAGTACACTTGGCGCATTCTTCGTGCTGACCAGTAAATTTTGGTGTTTTCTCAGAAGAAAAGAGGATGGCCCTTTTCTCTTGAAGATGTGGGAAACAGGCAGGCATGTGGCACGCTCCAGAGTTTCTTGTATAGGAAGGGAGTGGGGCAGGACTCTACCACAAAGAGGAACCTGGGGGCTTTGCTGAAACCTGCTTTGCAAGCACACAGCTATCACGTGCATTGCGTGTTATCTGGCAGCTGTTTACGTTTATCAGCACCAGCTGAGCGGAGCTGATGGGATAATCATTAAGCCCCTACATCCAAGCCACCTCCTGGCCTCCCACTGGAGGCTGAAGGGAGGAAAGCTCAGAGCGGGAAAAACTTGGAAAATGATGAAAATCTTATGTCAATGTGTTCACTCTGGTATGACTCTCTGAAGTCTCTCTTGGGGAATTCAGGTCTGGGAAGCTTTCAGACACAGGCAAGTAAGTATTCAAAGCCCTTATGGGGGGCTTCCCTGGTGGCTCTGTGGTTAAGAATCTGCCTGCCAATGTAGGGGACATGGGTTCGAGCCCTGGTCCTGGAAGATCCCACATGCCACGGGACAACTAAGCCCGTGTGCCCCAACTACGGAGCCTGTGCTCTAGAGCCCACGAGTCACAACTACTGAAGCCCAAATGCCTAGACCCCGTGCTCCACAACAAGCAAAGCCACTGCAATGAGAAGCCCACACAGCTGCAACAGGGTAGCCCCCGCTCGCCATGACTAGAGAAAACCTGCGCACAGCAAAGACCCCATGCAGCCAAAAATAAATAAATTAAATAAATTAAAAAACCCTTATGGGAGTGATCTGAGCAAATCATTCCATACTCATCCATAGTATTTTTTTACCTTCTTCGTATCCTATGTTGGACTTGGGGAAAAGATGAGTTATTTTGTGAAGAGATAATAGCATAGATGTTACAAAATTCAAAAGTTATAAAAGAAAAGGGTGAAATATCCTCCCCAACTCTATCTCCCAGCCATTTAACTACTGTTGCAGTTTCTTAAATATACGTCCAAAGCTGTTCTGTGCGTATACAAGTACAGACGTACATGCATTTTTATGGAAAATGTATATATCACATATGTAGAAGAGTAGTTTTCAAACTTTTTTTATTGTGATCTACAGAAAGAAATGAACTTTCTCTTCTGTTCCATGGATGTGGTTATCTGTGACCCAGTACCAGAGTGCTTTAATCATTTTAGCCTTATATTGTGTGCTCATGAGAGCATTCATGCTTCTCCTTACTTTTCTGATTCAGGATTTTTCCTGGCTATCCTTGCTGTTTATTTTCCATGTAAACTTTAGAATCAGCTTCTCTGGACATGTGGTCCTTTCTTCCATGTATCTTGGTGCCAACTGTTGTTGTTTATATGTATAAAGACCATTGATTTTTGTATCAAGCCACACTACTCAATTCTCTTATTGTTGATTATTGGTGACTATGATCTTTCAGTTAAGTTCCTTGTTTTCTCGGCACAGAGTCATATTATTTGAAAATATGATTATTTCACCTCCTCTTTCCCCATTTATACATCTCATATTTCTTTCTTTCTCTTATCTAAGTGAAGTTGGCTAGTTCCTCAAGATTAATGTTCACTAATGTGATGAACATTGTGCTTCCACCGTTTACCCATTAGGCATGAGCTGACTTTTGAGGTAAGATAAATCTGTTATATTAAGGCAATAGGAATTTAGTTCTGTTTCATGAGGTGTTTTTCCATAATCAATCATGAGTTTTATTATTACAAACATTTTCAGCAACCAAGGGTGTGAGCACCCATGTTTTAATATATTAATATGGTGAATTGTGTTAATGGGTTTCCTAATACTAAACTATCCCTTCCTTGCTAAAATGAACCTCACTTGGTCATGTTTTCTTTTACTGACACCCTGGATTCTGTTTGCTAATATTCTGTTGAAGACTTTTGCATTGATAGTCACAAGAGGCACTGGTCTGTGGTTTTCTTTCGTTTTATTGTTGATGTTCCATGGCAGACTTTGGCACCAACAGAATCTTTACTTCATGAAAGAAACCAGAGGCTTCTCTTCTTTTTCTAGAAGAGTTTTAAAAAGCAATGGGGTGATTGATTAAGGTTAAAAAGAGTTCACCTGTGAAAACATCGACAGCTGGTAGCTGGGGAGAGGGGCAGCCTTTTGAAAACTTTCCTACGTTTCGGAGTATAATTGATCTCTTTAGATATTCAGACTCTTCTGGGGCCAGTCTTAGAACTGCCTTTTCTAGAAATTTCTATATTTTATACAGGTTTCTAGAAATCACATATTTTATCCAGGTTTTTAAATTTATTTGTATATGGTTGAACAAATAAATCTCCTATAATCTCTGTTAATTTATCTGTGATTATTTCTCTACTCTTTTTTTTTAAATCTATTTCTGCTTTCTCCCTTTCAAAAACAAATGTTGCACCATTTTTCACAATAGCCAGAAGGTGGAAGCAATCCAGTACACACCAACAGATGAATAAATAAACAAAAGGTGATATATGCAATACAAGGAGTATTATTCAGACACAAAAAGGAAAGAAGGTCAGACACATGTTACAATATGGCTGAAATTTGAAAACATTACATTCAGTGAAATAAGCCAGACAAAAAGGGAAAAATATTGTATGATTCCACTTACATGAAATATCTAGAATCTGCAAATTGATACAAACAAAAAGTAAATTTGAGGTTACCAGGGGCTGGAGAGAGGGGAGAATGGGGAGTTATTGCCTAATGGGCACAGAGATTTTGTTTAGGGTGATGAAAAAGTTTTGAAATAGTGATGATGATTATATAACATGGTAAATATAATTAATGTCACTGAATTGTACATTTTAAAATGGCAAATTTGTGTTATATATACTTAACCACAATGAAAAGATCATTTCAAAAAAATGAGTATAGCAAACACAATTCATAGACTTAGTTTTGCCATTTTAAAAATTCTTCAAATTCATTAATTTCTGCTTTAATCTTTGTTAATGTTTTACTCTATAGCTTTTTTCTTTAACTTATTTTATTTTATAAATTCTGTATTGTATGCTTGTCACTTAATTTAATTCTTAATTATAAGTATTTAATGCTACAAATTATCCTCTAAGCACTGCTTCAGCAAGATCTCATAGCCTCCAATATGTCATTTTAATTTTTGTTGTTTTCTAAATATTCTGTGATTTCAGTTTCAAGAAACATTTGTGTTCTTTAATTTCCAGGAGGTAAGGAAGCTTTCTATTTTTATTAGTAATATCTGATGACAATTTTCACAATTTTGTCATCAGAGAATATTGTCTATTTCTATTTGGGAAAATTTATTGTCATTTTCTTTGTGGTATATTACACAGTTAATTTTTGTGACAGCTCCATTGATACTTGAAAGTATATATTTTCAGAGTATACTGCTTGATGTATATCTAAGAGCTATCATAATGATTGTCAGTTAGGCAGTCCATATCCTTACTTGTTTTTTCTATTTTATTGTCAGTAGTTAAGAGATAAGAATTAAAGTTTCCTATTATTTAAGCATTTCTGTCTATTCCTGTTTCCTGTAACTTTGGCACTATATTCTCCATGACAATTTATTCATCACATTAAATTACATCATGAGTTACATCCTTTATTATCATCAAGAGCCATTTTCATCTCATGCAATGCTCTTTGTTTTTTTTTTTGTTTGTTTGTTTTTTTGTTTTTTGTTTTTTGCGGTACGTGGGCCTCTCACTGCTGTGGCCTCCCCCGCCGCACAGCACAGGCTCCGGACGCGCAGGCTCAGCGGCCATGGCTCACGGGCCCAGCCGCTCCGCGGCATGTGGGATCTTCCCGGACCGGGGCACGAACCCGTGTCCCCTGCATCGGCAGGCGGACTCTCAACCACTGCGCCACCAGGGAAGCCCAATGCTCTTTGTTTTGAATACAACCATACAGTTATGATTGCTGCTTGTGCCCTCTCCTATTCCTTCTCCCTCTCCCTCTCCCTGTTTGTTAGCTTGGGCTTCTCTAACAAAATACCATAACTGGGTGGCTCACAGTGCTGGAATCTGGAAATTCCAAGATCAAGGTGCCAGCATGGTCAGGATCTGGTGAGAGTTCGCTTCCTTGCCTGCACACTGCTGCCTTCTCGCTGTGTCTTCATATGGCAAAGAGAAAGCTCTGGTGTCTCTTCCTCTTCTTATAAATAAGCACACCAGTTCTATCAGATCAGGGCCCCACCCTTATGACCTTATTTAATCTTAATCACCTCCTAATGGTCTCCAGTATACAATCACATGGCAGGGGTTAGGGATTCAACATATGAATTTGGGTGGCACACAATTCAGCCTATAGCAATGTCTTTGCCCAACTCTTTATCTTCAGCCTTTCTGGACTTCACTGTTTTAGGTACATCTTATTATTATATCTTATCATTATTATTTTATTATTACACATAATTGGATTTCACTCTTTATCAATTTGAGAGTCTCTTTTAATAGCTGAGTTAGACAATTTATGGTTATGGTCATATGTTTGGTCAAAACTTGCTACTCACATTTTAGGTTATGATTCCCTTCTCTGGCTTTTGATATCCCTATTGTAGTCTGTTTTGCTATAACACCAGCTTGATTTTCCCCCCTTGTAATAGTTTGATTTTTACCTGGATGATAGAAGAATTTTTCTTTGTCTTTGAGGGCTCATAAATTTACCTGGATATGTGCCAATGTTGATCATTCTGTATTAGTTTTTCCTGGGCCACACTGTGCCCTTTCCATTTGTAGATTTAAGTCTTATTTTATTTTCCAAAGCATTGTACTGAATAATATCTCCAGGCTAATTCTTAGAGGATACAAATAAGGCATATATTGAGATTCTTTTGTCTTCCATATTCTCTCTAATCCATTCTAACTTTCTTCGTTTCTTATTTATTTTTCTTGCTTTTCTTAATCCTGTCCACCTCATCTTCACTGGTGTCAGCAGTGTTTATTCTCCTGTGTTTATTCCAACATGTCTGAATTTCCATGATGGCTTTATTTTTCTCTTCTGCTTCCCTCCTGAGCTCTAGAAGTTCTTGTTTTATCTCCTTCTGTGGTGCCCCTATGATTTTCCCTGAGCTATCAATTGCTCTGCTTTGAGCCTGTTCATTGTTTCATTAAGTTCTATTAGCCATTTATTTAGTCATAATTTCCAACATCTTGGTGGTCACTTGTTATTGTGAGGATTTTTTTTCTGCCATATAGATCCCCTGTCCCCTCCCTCCTTTTGTCTTATACTATCTTGTATGGAGACTGTGCTGGTTGCCTTTTTATTGCTCATCTTTTTATTAAGTGCATCCTTCCTGGACTTTAAAGGTGGTACCTTCTGGGGAAAGGATGAGCAGTTCCAGGCTAGCAAGAATTCTCAATGGTTCAGGAAGAAACTCATTATGACAAAGCAGTATATGTGACTTCTTTTAGCTTTTACCTCTCTCCAGCCAACAGATACTGGCAGCTTCAGAGAAGAACACAATTCCACCTCTCCTCTACCCTGCCTCATCAGGAGACAGACCAAAGGTGGCATTTCTACATGTTTTTTTTTTTTAATTTAGCTCTGCTTTCTTCATTTCTCTATGGGATGAAATAGGGTCTAGGGATCCAGCCACCCACCCACCTCATATGTAGAAGCTATTCCTGTGATTTCAAAGAAGGGATAATTGGTTTTGCCCCTCAGAGTGCCATCTACTTAAGAAAATAATTTCCTGCCTGCTTTGTCTAAGATCTATATCCTCAAACACCTGCTCTGGGAGTCTTTCTGTGTCCACGTTTGACCTTTACTGCATTGGCAGCACTCACCATATATTATTTTGGGGGGGTTAGTCTTCAAATTTTATCAAAGGTAAATTCATATTTCTATCCTCCTTTTTTTTCTGGAAAATTCTGAGAAGGATGGAAGAAATATCTTTAGCCTGTGCTTTTATTTTTTATTTTATTTTTTTTAGTATGAACTCAATACATATTTATTGAATATTTGAATAACAGTATGAGTTTCAACTCACTTGGAAAATGCCTTTTTTTAAACATCTTTATTGGAGTATAATTGCTTTACAATGGTGTGTTAATTTCTGCTCTATGACAAAGTGAATCAGCTATACATATACATATATCCCCATATCTCCTCCCTCTTGTGTCTCCCTTCCACCCTCTCTATCCCACCCCTCTAGGTGGTCACAAAGCACTTAGCTGATCTCCGTGTGCTATGCAGCTTCTTCCCAATAGCTATTTAGTTTACATTTGGTTGTATATATAAGTCCATGCCACTCTCTCACTTCGTCCCAGCTTACCCTTCCCCCTCCCTGTGTCCTCAAGTCCATTCTCTACGTCTGTGTCCTGTCCTGCCCCTAGGTTCTTCAGAACCTTTTTTTTTTAGATTCCATATATGTGTTAGCATATGGTATTTGTTTTTCTCTTTATGACTTACTTCACTCTGTATGACAGACTCTAAGTCCATCTACCTCACTACAAATAACTCAATTTCATTTCTTTTCACGGCTGAGTAATATTCCATTGTGTATATGTGCCACATCTTTATACATTCATCTGTTGATGGACACTTAGGTTGCTTCCATGTCATGGCTATTGTAAATACAGCTGCAATGAACATTGTGGTACATGATTCCTTTGGAATTATGGTTTTCTCAGGATATATGCCCAGTAGTGGGATTGCTGGGTCATATGGTCATTCTATTTTTAGTTTTTTAAGGAACCTCCATACTGTTCTCCATAGTGGCTGTATCAATTTACATTTCCACCAACAGTGCAAGAGGGTTTCCTTTTCTCCACACCCTCTCCAGCATTCATTGTTAGTAGGTATTTTGATGATGGCCATTCTGACTGGTGTGAGGTGATACTTCATTGTAGTTTTGATTTGCATTTCTCTAATGATTAATGATGTTGAGCATTCTTTCATGTGTTTGCTGGCAGTCTGTATATCTTCTTTGGAGAAATGTCTATTTAGGTCTTCTGTCCATTTTTGGATTGGGTTGTTTTTTTTTATATTGAGCTGCATGAGCTGCTTGTAAATTTTGGAGATTAATCCTTTGTCAGTTGCTTCATTTGCAAATATTTTCTCCCATTCTGAGGGTTATCTTTTGGTCTTGTTTATGGTTTCCTTTGCTGTGCAAAAGCTTTTACGTTTCATTAGGTCCCATTTGTTTATTTTTGTTTTTATTTCCATTTCTCTAGGAGGTGGGTCAAAAAGGATCTTGCTGTGATTTATGTCCTAGAGTGTTCTGCCTATGTTTTCCTCTAATAGTTTTATAGTGTCCGGTCTTACATTTAGGTCTTTAATCCATTTTGAGTTTATTTTTGTGTATGGTGTTAGGGAGTGTTCTAATTTCATTCTTTTACGTGTAGCTGTCCAGTTTTCCCAGCACCACTTATTGAAGATAGCCTGCTCTTTTAAATAGAAGCCCCACTATTTACAAAAGATAAAATGAAGTTTAAAGTAAACATAAAGAGCAGGCTTTAAGAGGAAAATGTCCTGGCAGGTGAACACACATCCTGAGAACCGGTCATGGAAGCGAGTGGAACAGCTTCTTTACCAGTGCCTCAGTGCCTCCGAAGGGGATTAGAAGACCAATGTGCAGACTGTGTATATGCTGGGCCCTCCCTGTGAAACTTATTTCTCCCCAGACCCCACTGCTTTGCCTTATCCTCACCCTTTAGAATCCTTGGTACGCAAAATGTGGTCCATGGACCAGCAGCATCAGCATCACGTGGGAGCTCGTTAGAGATGCAGCATCTCAGGCCCTACCTCAGACCCCACACCTAAAACAGGACCCTGCACTTTAAAAAGATCCCCAGGAGATTCATATGCACAGAAACTTGGGAAACACCACTGTAGCTCTCAGCTCAAGCAACACTTCCCTCCACTGACCCAATCACCAGTTTCCTTTGTTACACACTCATAAAATGTTCCTTTTCTTCTGAGCTCTCACTCTGTAATTATACATTTGTTTGCATAATTTTTTCTATTCATCTCTACCCTTCCCCAGTAGTGCCAGGCTCCATGGCTCTCCACCAATCAGTCAATAAATATTTGCTGAATGAGTAAATGAATGTACAAAATATGGTATTTGTGTCTCAGAGCATTTTTCGTGCCAGTTGGTACCTTCCCATTCTCCCACCAGCATCCTCCCTGAATCTAACTCATCCATGCCTGCCTCAGCCTGGAACTCCTCAATCCAGCCCTCTGACTGGCCCAATTTCAATCCCAGGCATAGCTTTGGAGCAGACCCTGCCAGAAGAAGCGAGTACGAGTAAAACCAAGGAATAAATGGCATCCCTGAAAAATCCAAGAATCTCATCATTCAGAGCACAGTTCCCTAACACCTCACATACTTGTAAATGGCACAAACAGATCCTGTTACCTGAGTGGTACTTTGGATAGTCCAATCACTGTCTCTGTGTAGGAAGGGAATATACTTCCCACGCACTGGAGCTGACACCCAGTACCACCAGCCCCTGCCCACAGAGAGGGTGTTGCAGAAAGTGGGTCCCAGTGAGAGTGGAGGGGCTACAACAGGAGTGGGAGGAACCAGAGTGGCTTTCCCTGCTGCTCACAATGAACTCCAGCAATGGAATTTTTCTTGTCTGCTGCCCTCAACAGGTGTAGCTGAAATTGCCATTCTCAGGGGGCTGTTTTGATGAGCAAGGAATGAAAGGTGACAGCTTGCAACTAGCTTGCCTACTTGGATAATTAAACCTTCACTAAATATAGTAGGTTTAAAATAAATGTTCACAACACTGAAACAGAACGTGCTAATTCTAAAAATATAGACTCCCTGGCGGTGAAAGTTCTCTTGAAAAAAACGGACACCGGAGCAAAACAATGATTTCATCCCTCCTGCCCACCACCCCTACCGGGTGAGACAATTCGTTCCAAGACGAGGGTCACCACGTGGCAAGGGGGGGCCAGAGCTGTTACCAGACACTCCATGAAACTCTCAAAAAATTAATGGTAGAAAGTCAAGGGAGGAGAGGTAATAAGTCTGCATTGCTCTCTTTGTGGGATCCTGCTCAGCACCAAATCAAGCCAACCAGCACTTGTGAGTATACTCGATATGTGCAAAGCTCAGGTTCATAGGGGAAGGAATTTTCACTAGGGTGCTTTGTGTTGTGGTACAGAATGCATTCTGTTAAAAAGGAGAGACACTCAAATGAGAGAAACTGACTGCCTTTGAAGAAAGTATAAATTTTCTAAGAAACCACTTTCCTGAATGATTATATCACAAGTGACCTTGACTCTCCAGGGCTTCAAAAGCAATTAAATCCTGAGCTCAAAAGAAGGCTTTTCTCTGGTTATAAAACTCTCCTTCACACCGCACTTGGTACAATAACAAATGGTCAACAAATCTTCAAAGAGTTGTCTTCACTCGGTGTTTCTACTCCTCAGCCTGTTCTCTTTAGAATCCACTGTAACCAGAGAAAAAGTTTGCATCAAGGTCACAATGTCCTCCATCTTGCTCAATCCAGTGGTCACTCCCTAGTCGTGTCAGCAGCAGGTGACACGGCTGATCACTCCCTTCTTGAAAATCTTCACCTTTCAATCATTTGACTTTCAGCCTACCATTCCCTCTTGGTTCTCCTCTGACCTCAATAGGGGCAACTTAGCTGGAATAGAAACTCAGAGTTTGCTCATGTGTGACCTCACAGCCATGCCCATGTGTTCTATTTTTGAAAGGCTTGAATCTTCTGTTAACTTTATAGCAAAACTGTGTATGCAGCTATGACAGAATAACAGTCTCTTTTCTCCCAGAATATGTGGATCTTCAGTCCTTTATACGGGCAAGGTCTCTTTCCATCTGTTTTCTAAAAATAGTAATTAATCATGAGATGTGTGTTGCCGTTATATTCTGTGAAGCATTTTCACTTAATTTTCTTTTTTTTCACAGGAAAAAAAAAATGATCCAACTCATGGCTTTTGAAGAACTAGAGAAAATCATGGCCACATGAAAGAAGGAGTCATCACTCATGCCTCTAGGCTCTTTGATTGGTTCAGGTATCATAGCAACCCCCTCACCTGATCTCCTGGGCCATCCTCCTCTCTCCAGCACCCTACACCCATGCAAACACCAGATGGCAGTTTTTAGATAAGCTTCTCTATCTTCTGGTGAAGAGTTGCCTTGTAACGAAGAATAGATCCTATAGCTCTGAATCCTTCCAATTCCCCTGTGTGGCCCTTAACTGATTCTTCCTTAGTGAATATGCAAACCTCTGGACTGGAGACAAATATGCATAAATCATACCTGCAACTCCATGTCGGACAAAGGCTACCTGGTACCATATTAATATATATGACTGCTCTTGAGCCTTAAAAATCTTAGGACCTGAAGAAGGGCCTAATCCACTGTCCTCAGTTCTAGATGAGGGATTGAAGGCCCAGAAAGGTAAATGATTTGCCCAAGGACTCACAGTGGTGAGTGCAGCCCGAGGACCAGACCAGGCTCTCCCAACAGTGGGCAGGGTTCTTCTCTGCGTTCACCCCTAGGCTTTACAGGGTTCTATGTTCTGCTGAGGAATGCATCGCACGGAGCCCCCTGCTGTACTGCTCTTGGTCTCTTGCTGTTAGAATGACACCAAGATGCTATTTCTACATAATTCTTAAACACTGTAGTCTCTTTTTTACATCTGGTCCATTAAATTTCTCTCATTATCTGTGCTCCTGCCTGGGCTTCTATCAGAAGGAATCCATTCACTAACAAAACTTTCAGAGAAGTATCTCTTTGCCATCTTTAGAAGTTTATCATTTAAACCTAAAGGAGGGAGGAAAAGGTCTGAGACAGTGGCTTGAAGAAGAGTGTGGGTTGCTGAATAGTGTGGATTGTTGAATTTATTTTTTCTAGTTGAAGATAGAGGATTATTGCCTACCATCTTCCTTGGAAAGACTGACATTCATTTATTTCTCTAGCGCAGAGCACATTAACACTCTCAACCAATATCATTTGATTCTGGGTTAGAACTACAGACCTGATTTTCTCCAAGGGAGCCCTCAAGATTTCTGATTTCCCTTTCTTCCTAGGATAATTTATACCTTTTCTTCAAGTTATGATCTTCTATTTTTTCCTAAGTACTATGTTAGCAAATTCTGTGAGCTTCAGAATATCAACCCCATCTGTATCTAAGTCTCCAGATCTTCATAATAAACAATCTTGCTGATTCCTCGTGTACTAAACTGCATTTTATATATATATTTTAACATCTTGATTAAAGTATAATTGCTTTACAATGGTGTGTTAGTTTCTGCTTTATAACAAAGTGAATCAGCTATACATATACATATGTTCTCGTATCTCTTCCCTCCCACCCTCCCTATCCCACCCCTCTAGGTGGTAAACTGCATTTTATATGAACAGGATTTATAATGGGGAAACTGACATTACAGATGAGCAGAAATAAGATTTCTATCCATTCCCTTCCAATTCCTTGGGCCTAAATATGTCCCTTCCTCTCCATGAAACATGACTGAAGACTCATTATTTTGCACTGCTTTCTGAGATGGACCTCCCGGCCCCAGCCCTGGCCACATCCATTATACAGACCTTTTATTGATGTCATTAACATTTTATAGATTTAATGTTTAAGTCTGCTTCCTCAAGGGCAGATATCACATACTTTTCCTCATATTCATAGTACCTAGTAGGTAGCACCTACCAGGCTAACAAAATAGTTAGTTAGTAAACGTTTCTTGTTTTAAGTCATTGACATGCCTCTGCTCTTTATAGAATTAATCTTCTGTCCCAAGAGGAAACCTGAAATGATCTTACCTTGGCTATATGTGGAGAGTAGATAAAGCGAGAAGGCAGGATCTACTGCTTATGCTTTTGAAACAAATGTAATGGGTATAGGTTTGTTCCACAACCCCCAGGTCCATGAAATGTCATGCTTCTTTACTTTTCCAAATCTAATTCTAACTAGATGAGCCTTCTCACACTAGGATTGACAGGAAATCCAATCTCAGTCATTTTTAGACCACCATATACCCCACCCACCAACATAAGAGCACTGGGGCTTTTGTAATCCACTTAGGGAAGAGTCTCTGGTCTGGTCCTCTGTCTGTCTTGGTTGCAGAATCTTAAAGTATATTGTCCCACCCAACTGGCTCATTTCATGATAGACGACTCTGTTATTCGCAGGATCCACCCCACCACTGAAGTCTTTGTCCTGACTCTGAAAGCCAGTGTCTCTCATGACCACCAGGGGTCTCAGCATTCTCAGCACAAGTCAATACAGCAAAAGCCTCTTAACTCTCCCCTGGGGAAAGGGGAACTCAGACGTCCACACAGAGCCCTCCCTCCAGCTACCCTCAACTAGTAGGGATGGAGAATAAGGATGGAGAACAAACAAACATTAGGAAAACAACAGTTATTTTCTCAATCATTTCATGCCACCACAGAGCAAGGTATTTGCACTGCTTATCACAATTGTGTTTAAATATTAGGCAAATACAACTATGAAATTATTCCAGAAGAAATGTAGGAAGGGTATTTCTTTTATTTTTAAAGAACTGGGGGCAAGTAATGAGGGATATGTGGGGCCGGCCAGGAAAATTCTATTTCGGAAACATGAAAGGCTGATCTGCTTCTCCCACTTCACAATCCTCAAAATAACATAAAGTATCCTCTTTTTTGTAAACGGGAAAAGGCCATGTTCACAATAAGCTCACTTCATTTCCTCCTGTTTTAGCTTTTGTTGCACTCTTGACCTGTCCTCCGATTCAACATAATCAAAGTAGATTGAATAATTTTGCATATCCTGAACATCTTCCTGCATGACATTTCAAGATTTTTGAAATAAATTGCTCTGGGAGTTCGACTTGCAAGAAAACTCCGGTTGTTTCAAAAAGACTTCACCTTTGCGTATAAATCCTTTAATCTGCCAACTGTTCTGCTGCAATTTCCAAATGACTATAATCTACAAGTTTTTAATCTACAAGTTTATATAACTCAGGAATTTTTTAGCATAAATTACATAAAGCACATTCTTAATCTCTAAAATTTAGTTGGTGTTTTATGTTGTGTTTACTTTTTCCGTGGAGCCGAGAAAGAAATCTAGCATGTCTGACACTTTTAAGAGATGTGTTTGTTCTGTATTCTGAATCCAATTCAAATGTTGAAAGTTTGAAAGAAAATGCTTAAAAAGGAGGTGGTTACAATGTATATTTACACCACAGATAATGACATTTATAATATATGCATTACCTTACATAATAGATAAAAATTTATAATTGCTATAATTACTGAACTTTCAACTAGGCAGGTATTTTTAGAATTTATCAATAGTTATTAAAATGTGAGAAAAGAGTTGTGAGACATTACATTTTGTTCATTTTTTACTATATTCCCCCCTGACAAGCAGAATGTTAGCTCTTTGTTCATTAGGGGTAAATTGAGGCAGAAAGCAGACAAGGCCTATGAGGTTTCCTGGAAGTGATTTCTGGGAGGGGGCAGGGGGGAGTGTAAGAACTAAGCCCTTAAAGCTAAGAAAATGAGAGCCAAGGCCATCCAAGTGTCTGAGATAAACAAAAAAGGAAAATAATTTCTTTCCTTCGCCTCCACCACCCCAGAAGAAAAAGAGGTTTCCCCAGATCAGAGGTGAACAGAGATTGGAGGGGGGAGATCCTAAAAAAGAAGGGCCCTGGGTGGTAAGTCTCCATTAAAAGAGCGGCTGCATCCAGCATCATGCAGGATTCTGGATCCCCCGGCACTTCAGAGAAGCAGCAAACTGTAATGACACAATCCCCCAATGTACGACATGAACACAGTGGGACGAACCAGCTGAAGTAAACCTGCCCTGCAGACAGGTACCAGGAATGAGGCGGCAGCAACCTAGGAGGCCCAAGGACCTAGGACCACCTGGGAGAACCGTCACTCACAAACAGCTGCACAGGAGCAGAAGAGGCATCTTCAACGCGAGCAACGTTCCCTAGAGCCTGGACTCAAAGTGCAAAATGAGAGAAAAGGCAGACCCAGGCCTTGCTGAGATTGTTCCCTCTATGCTAGCAGAATAGGGGTTGCTTAAAAATACTATGATGGAGTACAGGGAAAACACCAATATTTGTGGACTGAGATTTATACCCACTATGAGGGAAATGTTTAATCTTCATAGTATGCTTTTCAACTAGGCAGACAGATATTTGTGGTCTTTATTTCATTGAGCTTAGCTATTTTTATTGCATTATGAAACCAGTGCATTGCGACGATGCTTAAAATCTACAAATGTTTACACATTCACAGTGTCCCTACTTGGAAGTCAGGAGGAAAAGTCTATCTGCAAAGTGCATTTAGTAACACAAAGTCATAAAAATCAAAATAGAGCAGGTTACTGATGACAGAACTGAATGTAGTTTTATTTTTTAATGAATCCTGTGGCCCTCAGAAAGCAATCTAACCACGATACCGTAAGACATCAAAATGGCCAAAATAAGTATTACTGCACTATACAGCATCATAAAACCTGGAGACATTTGCTGTCTCTTATTTATTGTAGCCAATGGGCAGATATTGTTAAAAATCAAACAAAACATTTAGTCGTGTGGGTTGTTGAATTTTTGACATCATTTGAATTCACCGTCTCACTAAGTTTCTCATGTAAAAGTGAGGGCACTCATTTGGAAAAAGGGGACCCGAAAATGTGGGATAAGGACATCTGGTTGTATTGAAGTGAAACTGACAATCCTGAAACCCCAAGTCGCCCTGAGTCTTCCTTACCAGTGGAAGAAGCTTGCCCTCTTTTGTTTGACGACACTAGTCTTTTCTTTGATTGAAAAGCCTATTATAACATCACCTGGAGAAGATGACTTGCAAAGAGATGATCATTCTCTTCAAGACCCACCACACTTACAACTACCTCTTGTAGTCACTCGACCCATAACTAGGGTTGGTTCTCAGCACGCCCCCGGGAGTCGGGCACACGCTATAACACAGAAGGAAATAGCTCACGCTCCAAAAGACTCGCAAGATTTTGCTAAATATATTGGCATAAACCTGGAGAATACATGTGGAAATAGATTCTAAGGGTGTGAGAACAAGGAAGATAATTAATCTGGCTCTATCCCATTCATTGATATGGATATATTCACTAGTGCTTCTGGATTTAACGTGTTAGCTCGTGCAGCCAGAAGTGGCTCAATTTATGTGGCTGGTTGCCTGAAATGTGGTCTCAAGAGTGGTCTACATTCAGTGAGGTTGAGATACAGGGGAATACAAAAGCTCAGGGAGGTAGGAATGTTGGTAACTCTATTTTTAGAGTTACCATATCATCCAGCAATCCCACTCCTGGGTATATCTGGAAAAGATAAAAACTCTAATTTGAAAAGATAGATGTACCCCAGTGTTCGCAACAGCACTATTTTACAATAGCCAAGACATGGAAGCAACCTAAAAAATGTTCATCTACAGAGGAATGGATAAAGACGATGTGGTACATATATACAATGGAATATTACTCAGCCATAAAAAAGAATGAAATCATGCCATTTGCGGCAACATGGATGGACCTAGAGATTATCATACTAAGTGAAGTAAGTCAAACAAAGACATATCATATGATATCACTTATATGTGGAATCTTAAAAAAATGATACAAATGAACTTATTTACAATACAGAAAGAGACTCACAGACATAGAAAACAAACTTATAGTTACCAGAAGGGAAAGGTGGGGGAGGGATAAATTAGGAGTTTGGGATTAACAGATATACACTACTATCTATAAAATAGATAAAAAACAAGGTCCTACTGTGTAGCACAGGGAACTATATTCAATATCTTGTAATAACCTATAATGGAAATGAATCTGAAGAAGAATAGATATTTATATGTATAACTGAATCACTTTGCTGTACACCTGAAATTAACACAACATGGTAAATCAACCATACTTCAATTTTTGAGACACTTAAAATTAATTAAATTAAAAAATAAAATAAAGGGAAATAAAAAAGCTCTGTAGTTGCTCACTTTGTTGGCCAAGCATGACAATGAAGGAAGCTTCCGTTGAAATGAGGACCCCTGATTTCATGTGACGATGGGATTCCAGAGGAACAGAAGCCATGAGGCAGCAACTTACCACCAAAGACCAGATGGACCATTTACCATAAAAGGTGCCAGGGATCTAATGCTGATCTGAAAACAGTAATAGGAAAAAAACTCTAGGTCGGGTGACCAAATACCTCTCTTAAGTTTCAACAAAGAACGAGAAAAGGTATGTGAATAGACTTCTCAGAATGAGCACAGTGTGAAGATATCTGTGTTGCATGTGAATGCTTATTATCAAAAGGAATCCACTACAGAAGAGGCTCTTTAAAATCATGCTCTCTGATGTCAGTCAGACCCTTTCCCCAGCTACCCCAGAGATACTCAAAATGATCACAGCGTCAGGGATGGAGACTCTGCATAGGCTCAACAACATCACTTTCTCCTTACTAAGGCTGACCTGGCTACTACTGCTGCCGATTTTCTAATCAGCCAACAGCAGAGACCCACACTGAGCCCCTGACATGGCGCCCTTCGCCAGGGAGACCCAGACAGCCACCCAGTAGCAGTTTGATTATGTCGGGCCTCTTGCCTTGTGGAGGGGATGGAGGTTTGTCTCCACCACACTAGACATATACTCTGGATATGGATTAGTCTTTCTGTCCATAATGCTTCTGTCAGAACCACCTAGGTACTGACCTACATAAATCTGACCCATGTACTTCAAATTCTCCTTGAAGCCCAGAGAAAAGCATTTGCTGTGTATGATATTCCACACAGCAGTGTTTCTGATCAAGGGACTGATTCACAGCAAATGCACTTACGCCCAACTAATTAACCGATTTTATTACATATCCCATACCCCAGAAGCAATTGGGCTGACTGAAACGTTGAATGGCTTACTGAAGACTCAGTTATACCACCAATCGAGAGACAAGACTCTGAGAGGATGGGGTTCTCTTTTATAGAATAAAGTGTATGCCTTGAATCAGAGATTTTATACGTTTCTATCTCCCTCATAACCAGAATACACATAACTACAAGTGCGGAAATAAAAGTGGCTATTCTCACTATGTAAATAACAAGCTATTTGCAAAAATTTTGCCTCCCTTCCCAGCAACTTTGACCACTGCTGGCTGACTTGGGGTTCTAAGTTCTCAGGAGGCAAGACTTCCACCAAGGGATGTAAAATGGTTCCAGCAAGTCATAGGATGAGAATGCCACCAAGCCATTTTGCGCTCTTTATGCTACTGAACCAACAGACAGAGGAAGGGGCAACTCTATTGGCTGGAGTGGTTGATCCTGGTTACCGAGGCGAATTTTGGGGTGCTTCTCCACAAGGGGATCAAGGAGGACTGTGGAAGGCAGGGGATCTTCCAGGGGCACCAACAGTAGCGCTTAATAAAAAAACCATAGGAATCAAAACTTTTAAAAGGCAGGATTATTGAGAACTCAGACCCTTGGAAATGAAGCTTTGGGTCACGCCATCAGGCAGAGAGCCCTGACCATCTAAGGGCAATCGTACATAGAATAGACAGGAGAAGAAGGAGAAAGTCATAGCTATCAACTACGGCCTCTTTATCAATTACAGAAATGAGAACTGCAGTAGTTTTACATGTTTTCTCTTTGTATGTTACATGTATGAGTACATTTGTATATAGTAACCATTTTCTTTTTTTCTCTCTTTCTTCCCTTATTTTACATAGAAGTCGTTGAATGTAAATTCTGCAACTTAGCCTTTAGATAAGAGAATACTCAGTGGGACTGGGACTAAATTTGGAGAGTAAGTAGCATCGCCAGTGGGCTATATAAATGACTGCTAAAACTGTGTGTCTCCTCATTGGGGGAAAGGGTGAGAACCTCTGCACTTCTATGAAGAAAAGAGTTGGCTTTGTGTTGTACAAAAGTTCAAATACGTTTAAAAGGGTGCATGCGGAAGTAAGTAGTCAAAGGAGGTGACTGCCAGTTACTGGTTTATTGCCTCTCAACTCCAAATCCACCCTGCTTTGCCCTAATCTGGACTTTGTAAACACTTCTCCTTTGCCAGCTGGTGCCATGTTATGTTTTGTTGGTAGAGTGCAGGAGGGATACTTCAAGGTATAGCAGAGGAAGGCATGGTCCCTCTTCATCCTTCCTGGTCCTTCTTGTTCCTGTGGCACGCCATCAGTGGTATGTGGGAGACCCAGTGGCATCACCCTCGAGTGAGGGCTTTCTATTGAGTTTCCCTATCAGCCCAGTAGGTAGCTTGCTTGCCAGCAGTATGTGGAAGGTCCAGAGGCACCCAGCTTCCTGCAGGTTTTGCCAGGTCCTAGTAGACACTTCCCCAGCTCACTGCTTGCCAGGCCTGGCTCATGGTACCTCAAGAAACTTCGCCATCCGGTGGACCACAGCCTCTTCCTCCAACAAGGTCTGGATCTCAGCCTCGAGTGGAAGGTGATGCTCTCCCAAGTTTATTCCTTCCTCGAGTAGTACTCTTTCTCAGCCCTAGATGTTAGAGCTGCTTCCTACATTTGCTGTTCCTGTGTTCTTTAGCATTCAATTTACCCCTTTTGCAGTTAATTATATTTTACTAGTTAATAATGATTTATATGAAATTTTCCCTGTTCAAATTACTGGTGTAATTTCTGTCTCCTCACTGGTCACTGACTGACATAGTCCCCTTCAGGAAGGAATCCCCTTAAGAAAAGTTCTAAGTTTTTCCACAAATGAATTGATAGAATTTTTAAAATTACAGCACCTCAAACAGGACCTTTCACCTAGGAGATGCTCAATAAATAATTGAATGTTTACCAGTTAAAATTGTAAAATTTGCCTTTTACAAGATGGGGAAAAATTGGAACCTCCATACACTGCTGGTGAGATTGTAAAATAGTACAGTCACTTTGGAAAATAGTCTGGCAGTTTCTCAAAATATTAAACATACAGTTACCACGTGATCCAGCAATTCCACTTTTAGGTATATACCCAAGAGAAATGAAAACATATGCCACCAAAAAACTCGTACACAAGTGTTCATAGCAGCATTATTCATAATAGCCAAAGAGTGGAAACTGTCCAGATACTCATCAACTGACGAATGTATAAATAAAAAGTGGTATATGAACACAATAGAATATTATTTAGCCACATAAGGGAATGACGTATTTACATGTCATAACATGAATGAAACTTGCAAGTGTTATGCTAAGTGAAAGAAACCAGAGCCAGTCATAAAATACCACATATTGTATGATTCCATTTGTGTGAAATGTCTAGAACAAACAAATCTATACAGAGAGAAAGTTCATTAGCAGTTGTCTCAGGTTGTGGGGAGGGGATGGGCAGGAATGCAGAGGATTGCTAACAGATATGGGATTTCTTTTGGGGTGATGAAAAAGTTCTAAAATTAGATTGTGGTGCTGTTTGTTCAATTCTGTGAATATGTTTTCAAAAAGGTGAACTGTACACTTTAAATTTAAATGTATGTGAATTAAGGAAGCTGTTTTGAAAATCTGCCTTTTAAAACTGGCTTTCATTCTGCCGCTATACTTCATGAAATGTATCAAAGTGTGGCTAAAATAAAACCAAGAATTAAACCAAATAAATCACAAAATTCTTATTTTAAAAGGGGATTTTAAAATCTGGGGAGACCTTCAAGATGGTGGAGGAGTAAGATGTGGAGATCACTTTCCTCCCCACAAATACATCAGAAATACAACTACATGTGGAACAACTTCTACAGAACACCTACTGAACGCTGGCAGAAGACCTCAGACCTCCCAAAAGGCAAACTCCCCACGTACCTGGGTAGGGCAAAAGAAAAAAGAATAAACAGAGACAAAAGAATAGGGACGGGACCTGCACCAGTGGGAGGGAGCTGTGAAGGAGGAAAGGTTTCCACACACTAGGAAGCCCCTTCCTGGGCAGAGACGGGAGGTGGGGGGGAAACTTCGGAGCCGCGGAGGAGAGCGCAGCAACAGGGGTGTGGAGGGCAAAGCGGAGAGATTCCCGCACAGAGGATTGGTGCCGACCAGCACTCACCAGCCCGAGAGGTTTGTCTGCTCACCCGCTGCGACGGGCGGAGGCTGGGAGTTGAGGTTCTGGCTTCGGAGTTCCGATCCCAGGGAGAGGACTGGGGTTGGCGGCGTGAACACAGCCTGAAGGGGTTAGTGCACCACGGCTAGCTGGGAGGGAGTCCGGGAAAATGTCTGGAGCTGCCGAAGAGACAAGAGACTTTTTCGTCCCTCTTTGTTTCCTGGTGCGCGAGGAGAGGGGATTCAGAGCGCCGCTTAAAGGAGCTCCAGAGACCGGCGTGAGCCGTGGCTATCAGCGCGGATGCCAGAGACGGGCATGAGACGCTAAGGTTGCTGCTGCTGCCACCACCAAGAAGCCTGTGTGCGAGCACAGGTCACTATCCACACCTCCCCTCCCGAGAGCCTGTGCAGCCCGCCACTGTCCGTGTCCCATGATCCAGAGACAACTTCCCCAGGAGAACGCACGGCATGCCTCAGGCTGATGCAACGTCACGCCGACCTCTGCCACCGCAGGCTCACCCCGCATCCGTGCCCCTCCCTCCCCCCGGCCTGAGTGAGCCAGAGTCCCCGAATCAGCTGTTCCTTTAGCCCCGTCCTGTCTGAGCGAAGAACAGACGCTCTCAGGTGACCTACACGCACAGGCGGGGCCAAATCCAAAGCTGAACCCCGGGAGCTGTGAGAACAAAGAAGAGAAAGGGAAATCTCTCCCAGCAGCCTCAGGAGCAGCGGATTAAATCTCCACAATCAACTTGATGCACCCTGCATCTGTGGAATACCTGAATAGAAAAAGAATCATCCCAAATTGAGGAGGTGGACTTTGAGAGCAATGATATATATATATTTTTTCCCTTTTTCTCTTTTTGTGAGTGTGTATGTGTATGCATCTGTGTGTGATTTTGTCTGTATAGCTTTGCTTTCACCATTTGTCCTAGGGTTCTGTCTGACCGTTTTTTTTGTTTCTTGGTTTTTTTGTTTTAATATAGTTTTTAGTGCTTGTTATCATTGGTGGATTTGTTTCCTGGTTTGGTTGCTCTCTTCTTTTTTTTTTTCTTTATTTTATTACTTTTTAATTTGTTTATTTTTAATAACTATTTTTTATTTTAATGACTTTCTTTTTTTCTTTCTTTCTTTCTTTTTTTCTCCCTTTTCTTCTGAGCCATGTGGCTGACAGGGTCTTGGTGCTCTGGCCGGGTGTCAGGCCTGTGCCTCTGAGGTGGGAGAGCCAAGTTCAGAATATTGGTCCACCAGAGATTTCCCAGCTCCACGTAATATCAAACAACAAAAGCTCTCCCAGAGATCTCCATCTCAACACTAAGACCCAGCTCCACTCAACAACCAGCAAGCTACAGTGCTGGACACCCTATGCCAAACAACTAGCAAGAAAGGAACACAAACCTACCCATTAGCAGAGAGGCTGCCTAAACTCATAATAAGGTCACAGACACCCCAAAACACCCCACAGATGTGGACCTGCCCACCAGAAGACAAGATCCAGCCTCATCCACCAGAACACAGGCACTAGTCCCCTCCACCAGGAAGCCTACACAACCCACTGAACCAACCCTACCAACTGGGGGCAGACACCAAAAACAACGGGAACTACGAACCTGCAGCCTGCAAAAAGGAGGCCCCAAACACAGTAAGTTAAGCAAAACGAGAAGACAGAGAAACACACAGCAGATGAAGGAGCAAGGTAAAAACCCACCAGACCAAACAAATGAAGAGGAAATAGGCAGCCTACCTGAAAAAGAATTCAGACTAATTATAGTAAAGATGATCCAAAATCCTGGAAATAGAATGGAAAAAAATACAAGAAACGTTTAACAAGGACCTAGAAGAACTAAAGAGCAAACAATGATGAACAACACAATAATGAAATTAAAAATTCTCTAGAAGGAATCAATAGCAGAATACTGAAGCAGACAGAATGGATAAGTGGGCTGGAGGATAAAATAGTGGAAATAACTGCCACAGAGCAGAATAAGGAAAAAAGAATGAAAAGAACTAAGGACAATCTCAGAGACCTTAATTGATATTTATAGGACATTCCATCCAAAAACAACAGAACACACTTTCTTCTCAAGTGCTCATGGAACTTTCTCCAGGACAGATCATGTCTTGGGTCACAAATCAAGCTTTGGTAAATTTAAGAAAATTGAAATCGTATCAAGTATCTTTTCCAACCACAATGCTATGAGACTAGATATCAATTGCAGGAAAAATTCTGTAAAAAGTACAAATACATGGAGGCTAAACAATACACTACTTAATAACCAAGAGATCACTGAAGAAATCAAAAAATACCTAGAAACAAATGACAATAAAAACATGATGACCCACAACCTATGGGATGCAGCAAAAGCAGTTCTAAGAGGGAAGTTTATAGCAATACAATTCTACCTCAAGAAACAAGAAACATCTCAAATAAACAACGTAACTGGACACCTAAAGCAATTAGAGACATAAGAACAAAAAACCCCCCAAAGTTAGCAGAACGAAAGAAGTCATAAAGATGAGATCAGAAATACATGAAAAAGAAATGAAGGAAACGATAGCAAAGATCAATAAAACTAAACGCTGGTTCTTTAAGAAGATAAACAAAATTGATAAACCATTAGCCAGACTCATCAAGAAAAAAGGGAGAAGACTCAAATCAATGGAATAACAAATGAAAAAGGAGAAGTAACAACTGACACTGCAGAAATACAAAGGATCATGAGAGATTACTACAAGCAACTATATGCCAATAAAATGGACAACCTGGAAGAAATGGACAAATTCTTAGAAAAGCATAACCTTCTGAGACTGAACCAGGAAGAAACAGAAAATATAAACAGACCAATCACAAGCACTAAAATTGAGACTGTGTTTAAAAATCTTCCAACAAACAAAAGCCCAGGACCAGATGGCTTCACAGGCAAATTCTACCAAACATTTAGAGAAGAGCTAATACCTATGCTTCTCAAACTCTTCCAAAAAAATGCAGAGGAAGGAACACTCCCAAACTCACTCTATGAGGCCACCATCACCCTGATACCAAAACCAGACAAAGATGTCACAAAGAAAGAAAATTATAGGCCAATATCACTGATGAACATAGATGCAAGAAACCTCAACAAAATACTAGCAAACAGAATTCAACAGCACATTAAAAGGATCATACACCATGATCAAGTGGGATTTATCCCAGGAATGCAAGGATTCTTCAATATACGCAAAGCAATCAATGTGATAAACCATATTAACAAATTGAAGAAGAAAAACAATATGATCATCTCAATAGATGCAGAAAAAGCTTTCAACAGGGCTTTCCTGCTGGCGCAGTGGTTGAGAGTCCACCTGCCAATGCAGGGGACACGGGTTCATGCCCCGGTCCGGGAAGATCCCACATGCCGCGGAGCAGCTGGGCCCGTGAGCCATGGCCGCTAAGCCTTCACGTCCGGAGCCTGTGCTCCGCAACGGAAGAGGCCACAACAGTGAGAGGCCCACGTACCGCAAAAAAATAAAAAATAAAATAAAATAAAATAAAAAGCTTTCGACAAAATTCAACACCCATTTATGATAAAAACCCTCCAGAAAGTAGGCATAGAGGGAACTTACCTCAACATAATAAAGGCCGTATATGACAAACCCACAGCCAACATCATTCTCAATGGTGAAAAACTGAAACCATTTCCACTAAGATCACGAACAAGAGAAGGTTGCCCACTCTCACCACTATTATTCAACACAGTTTTGGAAGTTTTAGCCACAGCAATCAGAGAAGAAAAAGAAATAAAAGGAATCCAAATCGGAAAAGAAGAAGTAAAGCAGTCACTGTCTGCTGATGGCATGACACTATACAGAGAGAATCCTAAAGATGCTACCAGAAAACTGCTAGATGTAATCAATGAATTTGGTAAAGTAGCAGGATACAAAATTAATGCACAGAAATCTCTTGCATTCCTATATACTAATGATGAAAAATCTGAAAGAGAAATTAAGGAAAGAGTCCCATTTACCATTACAACAAAAAGAATAAAATACCTAGGAATAAACCTACCTATAAAATACCTAGGAATAAACACCTACCTAAGGAGACAAAGGACCTGTAAGCAGAAAAGTATAAGACACTGATGAAAGAAATTAAAGATGATACAAACAGATGGAGATATATACCATGTCCTCGGATTGGAAGAAACAACATTATGAAAATGACTATACTACCGAAAGCAATGTACAGATTCAATGCAATCCCTTTCAAACTACCAATGGCATTTTTCACAGAACTAGAACAAAAAATCTCACATTTTGTATGGAAACACAAAAAACCCCTGAATAGCCAAAGCAATCTTGAGAAAGAAAACCAGAGCTGGAGGAATCAGGCTCCCTGAATTCAGACTATACTACAAAGCTACAGTAATCAAGACAGTATGGTACTGGCACAAAAACAGAAATATAGATCAATGGGACAGGATAGAAAGCCCATAGATAAACCCATGCACATATGGTCACCTTATTTTTGATAAAGGAGGCAACAATATACAATGGAGAAAAGATAGCCTCTTCAATAAGTGATGCTGGGAAAACTGGACAGCTACATGTAAAAGAATGAAATTAGAACAGTCCCTAACACCATACACAAAAATAAGCTCAAAATGGATTAAAGACCTAAATGTCACTATAAAACTATTAGAGGAAAACATAGGCAGAACACTCTATGACATAAATCACAGCAAGATCCTTTTTGACCCACCTCCTAGAGAAATGGAAATAAAAATAAAAATAAACAAATGGGACCTAATGAAACTTCAAAGCTTTTGCACAGCAAAGAAAACCATAAACAAGATGAAAAGATAACCCTCAGAATGGGAGAAACTATTTGCAAATGAAGCAACTGACAAAGGATTAATCTCCAAAATTTACAAGCAGCTCATGTAGCTCAATATCAAAAAAACAAACAACCCAATCCAAAAATGGGCAGAAGACCTAAATAGACATTTCTACAAAGAAAATATACAGATTGCCAACAAACACATGAAAGAATGCTCAACATCATTAATCATTAGAGAAATGCAGATCAAAAGTATAATGAGGTATCACCTCACACCAGTCAGAACGGCCATGATCAAAAAATCTACAAACAATAAATGCTGGAGGAGGTGCGGAGAAAAGGGAACCCTCTTGCACTGTTGGTGGGAATGTAAATTGATACAGCCACTATGGTGAACTGTATGGAGGTTCCTTAAAAAACTGAAAATAGAACTACCATACAACCCAGCAATCCCACTACTGAGCATATACCCAGAGAAAACCATAATTCAAAAAGACACATGCACCCCAATGTTCATTGCAGCACTATTTACAATAGCCAGGACATGGAAGCAACCTAAGTGTCCATCGACAGATGAATGGATAAAGAAGATGTGACATATATATACAATGAAATATTACTCAGCCATAAAAAGAAACGAAATTGAGTTATTTGTAGTGAGGTGAATGGATCTAGAGTCTGTCATACAGAGTGAAGTAAGTCAGAAAGAGAAAAACAAATATCATATACTAACACATGTATATGGAATCTAAAAAAAAAAAAAAAAGGTTCTGAAGAACCTAGAGGCAGGACAGGAATAAAGACGCAGATGTATTGAATGAACTTGAGAACACCGGGAGGGGGAAGGGTACGCTGGGATGAAGTGAGAGAGTGCCATGGACTTATATATACTACCAAATGTAAAATAGATAGCTAGTGGGAAAAGCCACATAGCCCAAGGAGGTCAGCTAAGTGCTTTTTGACCACCTAGAGGGGTGGGATAGGGAGGGTGGGAGGGACGGAGACGCAAGAGGGAGGAGATATGGGGATATATGTATATGTATAGCTGATTCACTTTGCTATAAAGCAGCAACTAACACACCATTGTAAAGCAATTAGACTCCAATAAAGATGTTATAAAAAAAATTAACTCCTTTGAGCAAGGAAAATAAAAGGTATATCTTGATATTTGTTTCATTTTATTTGCTTTTCATAAAAATTATTTTGAGAAACATTTGAGAGTATAGTGGATGACATTTTCTCGGCTGTTTTATAATAGGCTTTCCTTTTTTTTGAATTTTTTTTAATAGGACAGTTCTTATTAGTTATCTATTTTATACATATTAGTGTATATATTTCAGTCCCAATCTCCCAATTCATCCCACCACCACCACCCACCTAGGCTAACTGTTTCATCACAGTGTCTGAAGGGTATGTTTTTTGAGTGTGATTTCATGTGTAATGATTCTAAATCCATGTTACAGCCCAGCTCATAAAAGGTAATAAACAGGAAAGTGTGATGGGAAATGCCACAGGGTATCCTTCTGGTTCCACCTCTACAAATAGAGGCCAGGGTATCAGAAGGCACCTCCACCACCCTGGGCCTCCCTTCTCATCTGTAAAATGAGGGTGCTGAAAGAGATGGTCTGTGAGGGTCTTTGCGTCTCTGACATTCTGGGTGTCTGAGATTGCTAGGTAGTTGTAAATATTCTTATATCAAGGATAGGAGGCAAAGGCAAATGTGGGTGAAATCTAAGCAAATTTGGCAAGTGGAGGTAAATTTTTGATGTTGAACGCTGAAATGTAATGGCCTAAATGACCATCAAATATACCTGGGAGCACAGCTCCTCGAGGTCACCAATGTTACTACACTTTAGGGAATCAGTCAAACAGCAAATTAGAGGCTAGATGGGAATTAAAAAATAACCTGACTCTTCAGAATGAAAACCTTTGAAGGAGGTTACAAAATTATTTATTATAGTTATGTGCTATATTTATTGCCATTTTCCCTGGGAAAAGTAGCTATTCCTTTTTTTTAATAAAGGCTTCTGTAGTTATTCTTGGTTGAAAAAAAATGGGTAATTTTGAAATAATTAAATCCTCTATAAGAAAATTTTTTTTTCATGTAACTCATCTCTCCTTTTGCTACCTGAGGATCTTGCAAAGCAATGCACCTCAGGAAAAATACAGAACATAATTCCTTTTTCTTTCTCATATTTCTTTTTGTGTGCAATAAAAGAGTACCCATAGGAGCTTTCCATCATAACTCCAAATGTATGAGCTAAATCTAATTGCTCCCTACATTAGCTAATCTCACTTTTAAATCATGTTGACGATATCTTATCAAGGCTTTGAAAATTGCTTAAGAAATATTTGTTTACTTGACTGAATTGTAAGCTAGATGTTGCTCAAGGATTTTTAAAATTCAAGTTTATTCCTTCAGATTTCACCTCATTTATTTTACTAGGTATGTACATTGGTCAGATGTTCAGTGAATGAAAATCTAGCCACAAAATAAAAGCGAAACTAGACACTTAGCCTTTATGTGAGTAACAAAAAATATAAATGAATAAAATTATAAAATATAAATATGTATTTTTATAAATATAAAGTGAACATAAAGTATATATAGAATATTTGATACAGGGACAGAGTATTAGATGCCATTAGGTACAGATATAAAATATTAAATATGGGACTTCCCTGGTGGCATAGTGGTTAAGAATCCACCTGCCAATGCAGGGGACATGGGTTCGAGCCCTGGTCTGGGAAGATCCCACATGCTGCGGAACAACTAAGCCTGTGTGTCACAACTTCTGAGCCTGCACTCTAGAGCCCGTGAGCCACAACTGCGGAGCCCACGTGCCACAACTACTGAGCCCACGTGCCACAACTACTGAAGCCTGCACGCCTAGCACCCGTGCTCCTCAACAAAGACAAGCCACCGCAATGAGAAGCCTGCACCCACAACGAAAGCCCGCGCACATTGCTGCGTGCGGGCTTTTCTGCAACTAGAGAAAGCCCGCACGCAGCAACGAAGACCCAACGCAGCCAAAAATAAATAAATATATTTTAAAAAATAAAAATAAAATATTAAATACAAAGTAAATACTTATTTAAAATGAAAAAAGAAATTACAACAAACTTTTAAAGTGATAAAGATCACGTGTTACAAAATCCAGAAAAAAATATATGATATTTTTATTAATTAGCTGCCTGACACATTTCTAGAATACTTTTACTCCAATAGTTTTAGTTGAATATTCTTTGGTTGCCCTGTCTTATGCCAATGATTTTTTTTTCCAAAATATCTAATTAAGAAGCATCATGTCTTTTGTCCATTTATGTTCTGTTTGGTGTTTCATAAATATTGTGGGATTGTGATTCTGAAAAAAGTCATTAAACATTGTTGAATGAAGTAGTGCTCACCATAACAAGTCATAATGAATGATGAGAGTATATATCAAAATCAATGACCTGGTTATAGTGCAGCCAATGGCTGATCTTCACGCCTTCTGCTGATTGAACAAACAGAGTTTTTCTTTACTGTCATTTTCATCTTCCTGCTGCTTTTTCACTTCCTGCTTGAGAAGGTCCTGGTCCTCATAAACATCTTTACGTCTTCTGTCTCCATTTTTATTAACTATAATTCTTGCTTATCTTGACCCTTTTCCTTATCTTCATGATTTTGAGCATTAGAGATTTTCATTTATATTGCAACACAAATAAAAGAGTTTTTGATATTTTGTGACACAAATAAAAGAAGCTTCTGCCAGCCTTCTTTTTTTCAATTTTTCTTTTTGGTTTCCCTAAGTATATGTCTTTCATATCTATATTTTGGTATAGTAATTCTTTAATAACTTATATAATTAAATATGTAATACATCATGTAACATACAATATGATTCATCTGAAATCAAGTCATACATGAGAGCAAAACTTGGGAAACTCTTTAGTAAAGGGTCAGATAGCAAACTTTTGGCATTGGGGGCCTTACAGTCTGTCTCAACTACCCAACTCTGCTTTTATAGCACTAAAATAGCCATGGAGAATATGTCAATAAATGGGCATGAATGTGTTCCAGGTAAAACTTATTGATAAATAAGGCAGCGAGCTGGATTTGGTCCCCAGGCCATAGTTAGCCAACCCCTCCCCAAGAGCAATTCAAATGCTTTTTTAAAGTGCTGCTACCTTGTACTGAGCTCCACATTTACTCATACTGCTTACTCATAATTTATACTGTACACATTGACTTATTAGTGAATGCTAGGAGTTTGGTCACTTGAATACTTCCCTCTTCTGGTTGTTTTAATGCAGCTGCCATTTGGGGTGTGCCATTTCATCTGGAACCATGGGATTTTAGCAGGACAAGGTGCATCTGAAATGCTAAAATAATCCAATACCTTGGGAAGCAAAAAACATGTCACTTCACACACATACAGTTTGTAGTATGGCAGCAGGTTTGGGTCTTAGGTGGAAATTCTGATAAATTCTATTTTGCACATTTCCCATCAAAAAAGAAAAAAAATGCATGGTGCATTTGTGATTGACATGAGGCATTACTGAATATACTACTGACAGGAGAGAATTTCCTCTTTGACTAAAAATCAATGAAAACAATTTTACAAACCTGGTAATTGGAAGAGTTTTCCCAGGATAACTTTCGGATCTCTACACTTTTGGATCTCTACACTTCAAACCTTGCTACTGGGCACACATGCTTCTCGTGTTAGACTCCATGTGACACAATCGTATCATGATAAAACTCTGGCTCTGTCATTTCCTGTTACTGTGCTGAGTGGATTGACACAGTGGGCAGCAGGAACACTATTGGAAGCCATTCCAACACCCGTGTAGCTAGCAGTAACGTAGCTCTCTCTCTGTATTAGTTTCCTATGGCTGCTGTAACAAACTGTGTGTGTGTGCTACACACATGGTGGCTTAAAACAACATATATATATATATATATATATATATATATATATATTCTCTTATGGTTCCAGAGGTGAGAAATGTGAAATCAATTTCACTGGGCCAAGATCAAGGTGTCACCAGGCCGTACTCCCTCCAGAGGCTATAGGGGAGAATCTGTTTCCTTGCCTTTTCCAGCATTCCTTGGCTTGGGGGACCTTTCCTCCATCTTCAAAGCCAGCAGTGTAGCATCTTGCTTCAGTGGTCACTTTGCCTTCTTTTTGCGTCAAATCTTCCTCTGCCCCCTACTCATAGGAACACTTTTGATTGCTTTTAGGGCCTCCCCAGATAATTTCCCCATCTCAAGACTCTTAACTTAATCATCTCTGCAGTCTCCTTTGTCATGTAAGGTAACACTCACAAGTTCCAGGGATTAGGACCTAGATATCTCTGGGGGCCACTATGCAGCCTACCACACTAAGTTTTATATATGTAACATATATGTCTCACACATAACCCAAACTAAATGTATGTCCAATTCAACCTCCCATCAGCTTGATTCCAAAAGTGCCTGTGGCCCCTTTACCACCATAACTCGAAGGGAAATATGACCTAAAAGTCAGAGTAGAAAGAGTAGTCTCAACCAATTGAAGTTAGAATATATTATTTTTGTAATTTTTACAAAATCTAGGACTTTGTTATATCAGCTCAATTTGTTATATCAACTCAATCCTCACAACTCTCTTAGGTTTTACAGATGAAGTACCTTAGTTCCAAAGGCAGTGCAATGCCCCAAACAGGAACTTAAAATGGGACCATGCACACGAGGGACCCTCTGACTAAAGCTTCAGAAGTTTCAGGTAAATCCTTCTCAAACATACTATTTACCTCTCCCAGGGTTTTGTTTTTGTTTCTGTGTTCTTGGTAGTAAATAAGAGAGACTCTATTTGTAGTCAAAGGCACCTCTATGCAGATTTTCCAGTACCATCTTGTTTATTTTGCTTTGTTTGCTTTACTTTTTAAAATTAAGGTACAATTCATTTAACCTAAAATTAACCATTTTAACATGCCCAGTTTAGTCCCTTTCAGTACAGTCACAGAGTTATGTAAACATCACCTCTATCTAGCTCCAAAACATTTTCATCACCCTAAAAGAAAGTGACTTCGTTAAAAAGTCATTCTCCATACTCCCCTGGAAACCACTAATCTGTTTTCTACTTCTATGGATTTACCTATTCTGGATATTTTATATAAATGGAATCATATACTAAGTGACCTTTTGTGTTTGGCTTCTTTCACTTAGCATAATGTTTTCAAGTTTCACCCACGTTGTATCATATATCACTTCATTCCTTTTTATGGCTGAATAATATTCCCTTGTGTGGATATACTACATTTGTTTATCCATTCATCAGACATTTGAATTCTTTCCACCTTTTGGCTACTGTGAATAATGCTGTTATGAACATTTGTAAGGGTTCTGAACCCAATTCCATGTGTCTGGTATTTTTTCCCCACACCATCAAGTAATTCTATACCAGTTGGTTATCCTATAATTCAATTCAATTATGACACTATCTACCTGGAGATACCATCAGATTCCACAGGTCAAGGGCTTGGTCCTACAAGATTGCCCCCCACCACTTCAGACACCAATCTCAAGCACAGGTTGTTACCTGTGCTTCTGACTACAGACTAAAGCTTCAAACAACCCCCTCCTTTAGTTCAATTAATTTGCTAGAGTGGTTTTCAGAACTCAAGGAAGCATTTTCCTTACTAGATGACCAGATTATTATAAAAGAATATAGCTCAGGAACAGCCAGATGAAAGAGACATGTAGGCCAAGCTATGGGGGAGGGGCAGAGGCTTCCATCCCCTCTCTGAGTATGCCACGCTCCCCAAACCTCCACATGCTCACCAACCTGGAAGCTCTCCAAACCATCTCATTTTGGGTTTCTATGGAGGCTTCATTACATAGGCATGATTATTTAAATCACAGGCATAGCTCATTGGAGCTATTAAAGCTGTGCTTAAAGGAAAATTTATAGCCTTTTAATGCATAGAGTAGAAAAGACAAAAATCTGATAATCAATGATTTAAGCATTTAATCTCACAAAGTTGAAAGAACAGCAAATTAAAGTCAAAGAAACAGAGTGAAAGAAATAAAGACAGGAACACAAGATAAAGAAATAGAAAACAAATACACAGTAGAGAGGTCAGCAAAGCCTAGGATTGCTTCTTCACGAGGGGATACGTAATTTGCCTAAGTAAGAGCTAGATACCAGCCCAAAGCTCTTTGGCTCCCTAAGCGAAGCTCTGAGGCTGTGGTCTACAGACCAACCCATAACCACCATCTGGTCCTGAGTCCCTGGAAGCACATGATCTTAATAAAGGCAACTCTGATTGTTTCTAGAAGATGGAACCAGAAATGTAAATGAAGTCAGCTTTTACAAATGCATTCAACCGTGAAATCATTCTTGTCGTTGCAACATATCTGCAAATTTTTTTGACGTCCACATCTTTTCTGTTAAAGTAACTCTCAAGTTATTATTTTCTAGGGAAGAAAACCTGAAAAAAATGGTAAATTGCTTATGTGAAATAATATTTCATTTTACATTGAATAAGAAACTATTAGATTACTATTTTATACTGAAAGGAGAAGAATTTTGTTAAATAACATTCTCTATGAGATTAATAAAGTTACTTGGAAAACAGAAACACTGTCTTAGAGTTACTGTTAAGATCCTAGGCCGCAGGAATTGTATACACTTACCTGAAACATTCCCCAAACTGCTCGTGTAATACTCTGCACTCTGCGATATTCCACAAATATTATTCAAAAATTCACTGCACTGGTTCCTCCATTTTACCAAGGGTGTTTACATACCCATTTGAGACATAAATCTCCGTGGATCTTGGAGTGTGGTCTCAGGACCAGCAGCAGCATCACCTGAAATTGTTAGATATGCAAACTCTCAGGCTGCATCCCAAACCTGCTGAATCCACCTCTCCTAGCGGAACCGGCAATTGGTTTTAACAAGCCCACCAGGTGATCCTAATGCACGCTGACATTTGAGAACCACTAATCTAAGTTGAGAAAGGCTTCCAGAAGCATCTCAAAATGCCACCTGCAGTACTAACTTCAGGCTCATAGGACTCTGTACCTCCACAAGTGTTGGCAGTTTATGCAGCGTTCTTAATGGCTCTGATAAAGCAGGAGATGAATTATCAAAGAAGGAGCTTCCGCGATTCGCACCAGAAGACAGGTTCTACGCTGCAAAAAGGGGCTGTAAACAGCACTTCCCAGCATACTGCAAGAAATGACAAGAAATTTAATGAGCTTCTAACACCAAGAAATACTTGCCTGAACATTTGATCATTCACCAGAGTAGAGTTGCCCCACCCCTAAAAAAAGGACATTAACAGGAAAACAGAAGTGAAGAAGCCAGCTGAAAAAAACCCACTATTTCAAGGACAGTCAATTAAAAAATGACTCAATAGAATGAAAATAAGATGCACCAGCACTTTATCACCAGCCATTGCCACCTTATCCTAAGGTGCCATTGCCACCTTATCCTAAGGTGACAATGGCTATATTTACTCATCTATACCTTCCCCTGCCTATTTCTGCCTCTGTTTTGAGAAGAAAATGAAGAAAAATGTTTCCCCTGAGTTTCCCTAAGTTCACATTTTTTCAACTAAAAAAGTGGTCACAAGAGCCAGGAGAGTCTCCTCGGGAGTTTAGGAACATCAGTCTCTTAACAAAGTAGAGCAGAATCCTTGCCTTTCCAGCTATGTTGTCTTTTTATTGTTCTGTTTTGTTTTATTTTTATTTTTTTAATGTACTTTCTCCCTTCCAAGTCAGACAAGAGATTGAACTGAAGTTCTGAGTGAAATTCCATTGATAATTGAAAGGGGGAAGGTTGATAAAGGAACACTACTTCTCTCTCCTTTTTACCTGATTTCTCACAGGTGATTGCGCCACTAAGTAGAATTTTCTACAAGTCAAGACTCTATCCTCCCTTCAGACAGTGAGCTGGGAGTGTAGCAGCCCTCTCTCATGTCTCCCCCAAATCAGGGCACAGGTGCTAACTCTGCCTAGACTTGAAAAACATCTCACTCTTTTTTATAATTATTTTGTATTCTACTTTTAAAATTACGAATGTAATACATGCTCACTTTAACTAATAAAAGAATCCAAAGTTGCATCTATTATATCAGTAATGTAAACAAATTTGTAATGAACGTTTGTGGGGAAATCTTCCTTTGTGTGAATTTAGGTGGCAAGAGATTCAAAGAGCAAGACAAAGGGTTCACACACAACCCCACCGCCACCCCCCAGCCCCCCACACAAGCTCAGCTTGCACCAACACTCTTACTGGGACTATTACATCTAAAGGAAGTGATACAAGGCTCCATGGCCAGTTGGCACCAGTGGACGTGAAAGTCTAATGGTGCACTTGCTAGTAGGGAGATGTGAAACCACATTGCTTTGTGGTGTGACCTTTGTTGTGACCTCGCTGCCAAGGTACCTGCCGAATTCCCAAGCCTAATTCTTCAGTCTCAATCTTCCAACCAGTTCTGTGAGCCCCATTCAGCCCATACTTTGGAATATTCTCAATAGTGGCAATTTTTTTTCCCCCTTTAAGGGTAGATTAGACTTTTGAAACGACCGAAAGGCATTTGGAAACAAGTGATGATACTAACTCATACTATATATGGACAAACACACTCATACACACACAAATGAGATTTGATTATAAAGCTTTGACATTTCCTGCCTGAAAAAGACAAAGAAAACTGTGCCAAAAATATTTTCAACAATGGAATCATTGTTAAAATGAGTGCATTTTAACATTTCTTAATCTCACTCTTTAAAAGGATGGAACTATTTGAATGTTTATTCCTGTATTGTAATTTAAAATCAATCTCATTACTGCCTACTGAGTGTGCTGCTTATAGGAGCCCAGATATAACAGGACCTCACGGAGACCCTAGAAATACTTCATAATTGATAAGACAAAATTAGGCTTCCAGACCCATAATTTAATTATTTTAAACCTAGAAAATACAACTCTGTTCTGTTCTGCCTAGTATTATATTCTCTATACTATAATAATAACAAATTAGCTTTGTCCTGATGGTATACCTACATAAATAAAAACACTAGTTAGAATAGCATTTTTATGATCTTCAACTGAAGCAAATGTTTGAATTATCTTGGTTTAAGTTGCTGTGAACTTTTGATACTCTTATCTATCCATCTGAGAGTTTCTAGCACATAGTAGGAGGTGCTGAACAGTTTTTTTTTTTTTTAGTTCTATGCCATGAACTGGGAGCTAAGGTTTTTTTCTCCTGCGATTTTTTTGTACTGGTTTTATTGAGATATGTTTCACATACAATACAGTTCATCCACTGAAGGGTAAAAGTCAGTGGTTTTTACTATATTCACAGTTGTTCACCCAACACACCTGTGATTTGTTTTAAGAGGCATTAGCCAAAGGAAGAAGGGACAGAAGAGGAACTCATTCTCAAGTTACATACAAGTCCATATTATGGTTATTTTGCCCAATACATTGTATGCAGCTTTGGGGTGGCAAATTCATCCACCCTACATGGAAATGGCAGGAGGTGGGAGGGAAGGGAATGCAAAGTGATTTATTTAAGGTAGCTGGTCCAATCTTCCTAACAAGGGTCTATCCTACTGGGCACTAAGAAAGTCAGGAGTTGTCAAGTAACAAAATTTAAATATATCAGGTGCCTTCTTAACTGACAATATCAAGACTAATATTTGATTTGAAAGTCAAAGTGAGGAGTCATGAAATATATAACAAATACCTATCACGGTCATTTTCATTTAAACCATACATATATATACACTTAATAAAATGAGTCCTTTTAACCTGTCAAGATGATATGTGCTTTTTCATCACAAAGTCCTTCCACTTTTTCATTAAAATAATATTGATTCAGTCTGGAACTTAATAAACGGTAAAATGTGGGGCTTTACTAGCCACTGTTAGCTCTGGATTTGATTCTCTTTGCTTCTCCTCTTTTCCAAATTGAGGTCAATCAGTTCAATTCACAGTATATATGATTTCTTCATTATTCATGTTATGGCCTGAATGTTTGTGTCCCCCAACAAAACTCATAGGCTGAAACCCTAATTTCAATCTGATTAGCTTAAGAGATGGGCCTTTGGAAGGTAATTAACTTGGGAAGGCTGCACCCTCATGAATGACATTAGTGCCCTTATAAGAAGAGGCAACTAGCTAGCTTCCTTTTTGCCATGTGAGGACACAACGAGAAGCTGGCCATTTGCAAGCCTGGAAGTGGGCTCTCACCAGACACCAGATCTGCCAGCACCTTGATCTTGGACTTTCCAGCCTCCAGAACTATGAGAAATAAATGTTTGCTCTTTAAGCCAACTGAGTCTATGGTAATTTGTTATACAGCAGCCAAATCAGGACAATTCATAATTTTATTTTCCAATAAATCATCAAATTACATAATCCATTCTTTTATATCTTCCTATAAAGTTATTAGTACCTTTGATTGTCTGAGATCAATCACTGAACTATATTTATGATTATAGCCTTAAAATTCAGAATCTCCTACAGTAGGAATTGGCAAATTTTTTCTGTGAAGGGACAGACTGTAAGTATGTTAGGCTTTGTGAGCCATTTCATCACCGTGCAACTACTCAATTCTGCCTGTAAGCAGACAGTTTCTATGCCGGAAAGTGTAATCCTGGCCTCTGCTCTTAAAGGCTCCTCACACTACAGTCTCTTCATTCTGAGCTGGCCCATTCTGGCCCACTGGCCCTTTTACAGCACCTCTGAGGCTGTGGAAAACTTTAGGCATGATCCCCTGCACACCAAGCACAGGCCCTGGGGAGCCAGGAGCACAGCCTCAGTCTCACCTATCCAGCTTCCTCCAAGGTAACTCCATGATGTTGCTCTCACACTGCATTGGTCATGGCCCAGAGTGACAGGCTTACACTGACCAAGAACTAGAGTCCTTGATCTCCCTCATGCTTTGACAGGGAGCAGAGCACTAGACCAAACATTCTCAGACTCCTCCATGCCTTTCCTGACGTTTCTATACTCTCTCCATTTGACTCACAGTCCTAAGAAGGGCCAAATTAAGGACCTTAAGGAAAAAACAGGAACCATTACCTCATGGGACCAAAAGGGTAAAGCCTCTACTTGCTCTAATCCAAATCTATCTTCCTAGAGGAACCAAACCTGCTGGACTCTGAAAGATAGTCTATGATCTAGCCCTACCAAATTTTTCTTTTAATATGTTGCAGAGCTTTAAAGAAATTTAGAAAATTCTTTTTCTCTTGACGAAATCAAGATTTTCATGCTGCCAGCACTGTTGAAAAACATCCTATTGTAATTAAAAGCTGAACACTGACCTTTTTCTTTACATTCTTATTATAAAAGTCCTAGTCTTACTCTTAGTTCTAGAATTTCTCATTTCCCCACCACAGATACAGAAAGGTGTCTTGGCCTGACCAGGAGTAAGGTCATATACATAGAAGTTCAAGAGAAGAAAGTACATAGCATATTTCAAAAAACTTTACCTTCTGTTAAATTCTTAACTTCATTAACTGAAGAGAATGAATGAATAAATGAACAAGTTGGAAGATAAACTTGTGAAGAAAGATTAGAACGGAAAAGAAGCAAGCTCAGAGAACATTCAGAAATGCTTACTCAATACATAACGTCACTGAGACCATGAATATCTAGCCTTAGAAAATAAAAATATATCCAAAGGAATTGAAATCAGGATCTTGAAGAGATATCTGCACTCCCATGTTCACTGAAGCATTATTCACAATAGCCAAGATATGGAAGCAACGTACGTGTCCATCGATGGACAAATGGATGAAGAAACTGTGGTATATACATACAATGGAATAGTATTTAGCCTTAAGAAAAGAAGGAAATCTTGCCATTTGTGACAACATGGAGAAACCTGCAGCACATGATATGAAATAAGCCAGACACAGAAGGACAAATACAAGATAACCACTTACATGGGAAATCTACAATAGTCAAACTCAAAGAAGCAGGGAGTAGAATGGTGGTTATCAGGAGCTTCGGGGAGGAGAAAACAGAGAGATATTAGTCAAAGGGTACAAAGTTTCAGTTATGCAAGATGGACAAGTCCTAGAGAGCTACTGTGTAGCACAGTGCCAATGGTAACTTACTTCTATACTTAAATATTTGCTAAGAGTGTAGATCTTATGTGAAGTGTTCTTATCACACACACAAAAATAATATTAAATAAAGAGGGCAGGAGGAAACTTTTGGAGGTGATAGATGTTTATGGCATAGATGTGGTGCTCGTTTCATGAATGTACACTTATCTTCTAACCCGTAAAGTTGTATACATTAAAATCATACAGCTTTTTTTATGTCAATCATAGTAACTCAACAAAGTGGTTTAAAGGAGAGAGAAAAAAATAAAATGCCACATTTTATAAAATCTAGAATACCATTAATTTTTGTGCCACTAGAATTATTTTTTAATGCTACCAATTAAACTGTGACACAATCAATTGAAAGACGTATCCTGGGACTTCCCTGGTGGCACAGTAGTTAAGAATCCACCTGCCAATGCAGGAAACATGGGCTCGAGCCCTGGTCCGGGAAGATCCCACATGCTGTGGAGCAACTAGGCCCGTGCGCCACAACTACTGAGCCCGCGTTGCACAACTACTGAAGCCTGCGCATCTAGAGCCCATGCTCTGTGACAAGAGAAGCCACCGCAATGAGAAGCCCACACACTGCAGCAAAGAGTATCCCCGCTCACCGCAACTAGAGAGACCCTGTGCGCAGCAACAAAAACCCAACACAGCCATAAATAAATAAATAAATAAATTTATTTATTTTTAAAAAGATGTATCCTAGTTTCAGAGAAACTGAATCATGGAAATTCTACTGATACCTGAAGAGGATGGTGAACAATTAAAATGTTCAGTTAACAGGAAAGCATAGGACTGTCTTACAGCAGAATGACTGGTTCGAGAGGTTCTCAGAAACACAGAGCTACTCTGAAAGATATTTCCTGGGAAACGTGCACAAGCTATGGGAAGTTTGACCATCTTTGATTTTGCCTAAAGAACAGCAATCTAAGTCCTGCCAATTATCCTTTCCTACCATCTGCAAACCCATGACATGCATAAATGATAGAAAAAAATTACCTTTAATTAAAAGAATATAAATGAAGCATAAAAAGAATACGAGAATTTTAAAACTACATCATTCTAGACTCTGTCAAAATAAATTGAGCAATCAGAAAGCCATAGCATCTAAGTACGACCAATGTTAGCTGTTTATAACTCACACCCCCTATTTATATCTACCAGGGATTATAGAAGTTTATAAAATTGGCTTTTTGATTTTGAAAATACTCCACATTGATAATGGGTATATTCTGCATTTTTTGGTTCATACAGGGCTAATCAAGTCAAGAACATTTTAATGAAATGAGGAATAATTTAGAGATGCTTATTTAACACTCTCATTTTATATTGAGTCAATTAAGAAAAAAAACACATAAACTTGGTTTTGACTTAATGATAAAATTTGAAAACAAGCATCATGTTATGAGTCATTTAATCCAATAGGACAACTTGAAGCTCTGGCCAGCTCTAACACCCAGCTTCCCAAGCTACTGAAAATTACCATGAACATTAATAATGATGTGAAAAGGGAGTCTGGTTTATATAAATGCAAGTCAATACAAATAGGGAAAGGGCAATTTATTGTGATGGATGCGTTCACTGAATGTAAAAAGCAAATTATTGAAGATAGAGTGAAAGAGAGAAACCTATAAATATCCAGGCTCCCTGGAGTAGAAGGGGATTAACCACATGGAAATTAAAGAAAAGCTAAAGGAAAACACTGAGTTCACATGTGGAGAAAATATTAAAAGCATCTCACTGCAGGCAACAAGATTAAGGCAATGCATTTGCAGAGCCAGTTCTAACATTCATTAAATGTTATGAAATGGAACAGTATAGACCCAGAGGCATGGAATATCAGGCTGTTGATGGAAAAATAGAAATGGGCAAATAAAAAGGATCAACTCTTGTAAATAAAGCACAAGGAAGGTTCATCAACACCAACAGTTTTTTGCAACCTTGGAAATGCATTTGTACAAATGAACACTGGCATGTCCTGTGAAGTGAGAAAGAGAAGCCATGGCATGGCAGCAACCTAAAAAGGATTCAAAAATTAATTCCAAAAAGCACTGGACTCCGCATCTACTGGGCTGGAATAGGAAGAGGAAGCTACCTTGGAGATGTTATTTGAGAGATGCCATAAAACTTCTCACATAAAATAATTTCCCTGCCCACTCTGCCACACTCATGAAATCTCCTTATTGCTCGTGCCTTTAGATAAGGCCATTTAAGACGCTCTGTTAAAATACTAATATTACCTGGACAATGTGGAATTACTTCTAGCTGCCACTAGAGCCTTCTGTCACGCTGGTCCCGCTGAGGAAATGCCTTCTGCCCCACCTTCCTTACTGGTGGGCACATTCTTCAGGACTCAGCTTAAACATCAGCTGCAGTGTGACACTTTCCATACCCCTGCAACTGCCCTGGAAAAATTGCCTTTCTCTCCTCTGTGCCCCTTGCACTCTACCGGGCTGTGTGGCACTGAGGTCATCATCTAGAGTTACATGTAGGCAAGTTCATCTTCCTTACTGGGCTAAGGTCCCTTCAGAGTTGGAGCCGTCTTTCTTCCTCCATTGTTGCCCAGCCTAAGGCCTGGCATATTAAGGCTCTAAAAAGAATGACTAAGTCAAAGAGCTCTAACTATTTGGATAGCTAACCAGTCTTCGTAAAGAAATGTAGTGCAGCCTGGATAAGTTACGCTGAGGGCAAAGGTCAGCATCATAGTGGTGACCCTGAAGTGAGAGGGCAGTACCATGCAGGCACTAGGCTGTTTCACCAACTCCTAAAAGGTGTTTCATACAAAACCGATGCTCAATAAGCATATGAGCACAGCCAAGGAGGTGGGGGATGAAAAGAAAAGGACCCCAATAAGAAAGAAGAGGCACAGATGGAGGATATGAGGAACCAAAAAGAAGCCCCCTCTTGTATAGATTTGCTTGGATCCAGCCCACATACCTTGCCTGACAGTGATAGGATTTCACAGTGACAGTGTGGTAAAGTGGAAAAGTACCAGATCATCAAAGAAGACCAGAGTTAAGGTTTTGCATTTGTAACTGGGTACCACTCTGAACCTCAGTTTCCTCATCTGCATCTGTCTGCTCACTGGGATTTGAAAGGATTTAGTCAGAAAATACAAGTGAAATCACTGTACAAAGTGCTCATGGAATGAAAAGTATTATTTGTTTTGGTCTAACCAATAAGACAAGGTAGGTGAAAAGCCACCTGCTAGTGACATTAAACATATGTAAGGAGACTGAAGGTTGGCTCCAGCAATTTAGTTGGCACAATGCCTACCAAAATTTCTTGAGTATTTTACCAACAACCTTGATGAAATAGATACAGACATATAACACACAAATATTGACACTAATGAAGGAAAACTTTCGTGAGCTATTGTGGATTAAACGAACTGGCATAATAATATAAACATAGGCAGACGGCAGTTCAAGTTAAGTTAGGCACATTATGATAAGCCTAAGGATGAGGATAACATTTCTCAGAAAATAGCATCTCATGATGCATTAGCATTGACTTTAAATCCACTCTGATCAGCTTTATCTTATTTGATACAGAACTGAGCTTGCCGATACGAGAAGCTGTTCCACTCAGAAGAAAAAGAGAAGAGATGTAGATACGAAAATAAGCACAAGGCAATAAGGGGCCAAGTGTAGAAAATGGTTTAAAAAAAAAAATTACAGAACACTAGAAATGGAAGCGACCTTACAAATAGTTACTGAGTCCAAGCTCATACTGCTCACCACATTACAGGCCAATAAACCAAGGGACAAGCTGTTGGGGGCAAGGAATAATGACTTTATTTGGAAAGCCAGCAGACCGAGAAGATAGTGGACTCATGTCCCAAAGAACCATCTTGCCTGAGTTAGAATTCAGGCTTCTTTCATACTAAAAGGGGAGGGAGTCAAGTCAAACATTTCCTGGTTCAGGCCAGCCTCTGAAGGGGATGTGTTAAATTCTTTTTTCCCGCATTCATTTACAGGTGGGCCTGGTGTTTTCTGTGAGCTAAACAAAGGTATTTTAGCTTAATGCTTTATTACCTGGGAGGCAGTGTTCCCAGAGATGGGCCAGTATGTATAGTTTAAGCTTATAGGCAACATCCCTTTAGTGATTAACTTGTAACAGAAGTTTCTTCCCTATTATAAAACCACCTAATCCAAAGACCGTCATCTCTACCCATAGGACCAGTTTCACTAACATGGGTCATTCAACTTTTTTTTTTTTTTTTTGGTTATCCAATACTTAGTTGTAGGACCTGCACACTCCACTGGCTCCTCCACTCTCAGCAACTGATATCTTCCTGTTCCCGGAAGACGCTGGAGTCTGTGACCTCCGAAATGTAATCCCTTCCCTTCACTGAGGAGCAAACCCAAGCCCAGAAAGGTTGTGACTTGCTCAAGGCCACTTGCCCAACTGTTTACTGGTAGTGCTAGAATTTAAAATCCAAATATTCTCATTTCTAACCAATACTGGTGCTACAAATTCTAGCAGGAAGGACCCTTGGGTAATAATTTAGTTGGAAAGAAGGGACTAAGCATCTTGCTTAATCACATTTGTTTCAGGTGAGGGAAATGAAAGCCTCCCCAAGCTATCCTGTGCCATCACTGCTGTTGCCAACATACTGATTAGCTCAGTAACCTCTAAGATGTTTTCTGGGCTATGCTTGTTTGGCTGCCTATAGTATGTTGACATCAACAACTCCAAAGGCATTATTGAAAACACATGTTTTATCCGAGATCTCCATCTCTGAATTTATTATGAAGAGCTTGGTTTAGAGATCAAAAGATTAGCTCAATCTCAGTAATGAGAGTAAAACAAGATTTATTTTAAGGAAAGAGGACAGGCACAGTTATCCCCACACTGAAGGCAGCTAAGGCAAGCGACAGACATGCACAAAATTATCCTACCTCTGGGGGTTTTCTCAACCTCAATTTTGCCGGCAATTCTTTTTTCACTTTAAAGTCTAATAATCTGACATTTATCCCAAATTATCTGCTGCTGTATTTAGATAACTTCTCATATTTACCATTTATAGCTCACTTTTGGAGAGTATTTAGCAAGCCTTCTGAACAGAAGCCTTCTGAAGCTTTGTGGGTAAATATGGTAATAGAGGAGCCAAAATATTACCCACAGAAACTTTTGTTGCAACAGAGATGACTGATTTTTAAGTTTCTTCTTCCCATGATTAATGGCTTACTAATTATACAAAATATACTTGACTTTTAAATAAAATCCTTAGTTTTTCCTTTTGGTACAATAATTACCAACACAAGACTGACCCCTACTGGGAATATCTGTCCTTGTTACATGGATCATGACTTGGGAAAAGTGAAACAGCCTAAACCGGACACTTCTAGGGCCTTAATAGATTATTGAATTCAATTCTTTGTGAAAAGGTAAGAGGGAGAACTTTTTGAAACCAAAACTTTTTGAAATCAAAATCATCTTTAAGCAGTTATTGTGTCTAATTATACTTGGTGTTTTTTTTACATCTTTATTGGAGTATAATTGCTTTACAATGGTGTGTTAGTTTCTGCTTTATAACAAAGTGAATCAGTTATACATATACATATGTTCCCATATCTCTTCCCTCTTGTGTCTCCCTCTCTCCCACCCTCCCTATCCCACCCCTCCAGGCGGCCACAAAGCACAGAGCTGATCTCCCTGTGCTATGCGGCTGCTTCCCACTAGCTATCTATTTTACGTTTGGTAGTGTATATATGTCCATGCCTCTCTCTCGCTTTTTCACAGCTTACCCTTCCCCCTCCCCATATCCTCAAGTCCATTCTCTAGTAGGTCTGTGTCTTTATTCCTGTCTTACCCTTAGGTTCTTCATGACATTTTTTTTCTTAAATTCCATATATGTATTTTAATAGTAGAAAGTTTTAAGAAATTTACAAATGATGTCAATATATGTTTTTTATTAGTAAATGTTAATTTGTCAGTAAATGTTACTTATTGCTTCACATAATTATTAAGAGTTCAAACACTGAAGCAATATTACCCAATCAGACTTGACCACCCTGTACATTCTTTAGAAAAGTCTTAAAATCTTCTCTAAGTGGGCTTCCCTGGTGGAGCAGTGGTTGAGAGTCCGCCTGCCAATGCAGGGGACATGGGTTCGTGCCCCAGTCCGGGAAGATCCCACATGCCGCGGAGCGGCTGGGCCCATGAGCCATGGCTGCTGAGCCTGCGTGTCCGGAGCTTGTGCGCCGCAACGGGAGAGGCCACACAATGAGGGGCCCGCGTACCGGAAAAAAAAAAAAAAATCTTTTCTAAGTAACAAAAAGCTTTTAAAAGATTGGAGTCTTTTAGGCCAAATTTGCATATGGACAAAAACCCAGGTTTAATAAATTATGCAGAATCAGTAAGCAAGAAGGCTGATTTCATTTTATATTTTCCTCTGTGCCTCATATTATGGTCTGTTTCCAAATCTCATGTGAAGTAGTTTTCAGTCACGTGATTCTAATCTTCAAAACAGCTTTCCATGGTTTGACTTGGTTGGTTTTTTTCTTAATAACTGAGTCAAATACACCTGATTCTAAAACATACATCTATAAATAAAGATATCAGTTAACTAGAGATAAACTGGACTCATGGGCTCTCAGAAAGTCAGAGATTGCATTTTATCCCAGCCTAACTATTTTTAGCAATAAACTGCTCTGCTATCATGGTAAGTTATCACCGTTGCCAAGATCCTTCAAAAGGTCACAAGTTCTTAGTGGTAACAGTTAAGCAAAAGGCCTCCTTATTCCCATGTTGGATTAGCCTTACAACTGATCAAAATAAAACTACTTCAATTTAAAAAATCAATTACAGTTTACTTATTTCTTATGAAAATAATCTTTAGTCCTTTTTTTAATTATTATTAATAAGTCTTTGTTTTACTAGACTACTCAAGAAGACCACCATGTTATTACCATCAGAGAGATGCTGGCAGGAATATGTAAAACTTGTGGGGGCTGGGAAAGCGAGGAATAACTTCTGTTACATTCTCTACAAGAGGCTCCGAATGCTATGAACGTTCTCAGTTCTGGCCGGGGGCCCCAAAAGAGGTATTATAAAGTGAGGAGACCTAGCCAAATACATATATTATTTTTTATTTCGAAATAGGCACAGTTTATGGAAAATATAATATATTCTAGATCCTTGAAGCAAACGATTCACATAACAGTTCTCCAAGATGGAATTTATAAAAACCGTAAATAGATTTTTAACTAAATCTTAAATTCACTAGAAATGATGGAACTTATGTAGCAACAGAAACATGCACTAAACAACTGAAAGTGACATTTTTTATTAGGCTAGTACCCTTTTATCCCATTATTCTTCCCATTTTATTTCCTCAAATTGAAAGTTTGAGCATTAAGGTTAAACAGACACTGAAACACAAAAAAGTCCATCAGAAGTTACTCATTACATCGTTAAATTAGTGAGTATATCCTCCACTTATTCCTGGCGTGTATTTTTTTCTACGAAATTCAATAATAAATGCATTCCCAAGTTGGTACAAATAAGCAAATTCTCTGTTTATGAATGTGGTACCAGATCCCAAATTTCAAATTACTTGAATACCCAGGAGCAAATAATTTCTCTAAGGCTTGATAATCATAGTTTACATTTTACAGTAATTTGTTTGTGTGGAAGACCCGATATGCAATGATGTCAAGGTATTATACTTTTTTGCAGGTATATAGTGTTAAGAAGAAAAGAAATGCAAAAATGTTTCCAGATGCCATAAAATTAGAATATCCTATGTCTCATTCTGAAGTGAATACTTCAAATTTAGGCAAATACTATGATGATGGCTAGACACACAGCTGAATTGCCTCTTAATACTGACTTTAGCATGTAATAACACTCTTACTTTACTCCAGGATTTTAACGTTTGCAGGGTTTTGTTCTTGAGGATAAAAATAAACATATAAGTTGATACAGCCATGCCCGCTTAGTAAAGAGCCATTTTAACTGATTCCTCTTTTAATCATGATAAAAGATTTTTGTGACATTCCAAACATGGGAATATTTAGTTTCCTCTTCTTGTACATAAACAGTTCACAAATACTGGCTCTTTTTAAGTTATATTTCCTATAAAAAGGTACAGAAACCCTCTTCTAGAGGTGGGAATCAGAATCAAGCTCCTGGACAACACAAATGTTAAGTCATGACCCATATGTCTATTACATTTGCTAGACCCCAGATATGACTTCCCCGAAGGCAGATGCAGAAACACAAAGATGTGTGAGAAATCAGAGTGATGAATGACTGAATTTCATCATCATGCTTATACATGTGGTATATTCAACCTTAAAAAATTGCTGTATTGCTCTCAGATTTTCTATACCGAACACTCACTTGATAAATTCCTTATCATAATCTCTCAGAGCAATGATAATCTATAGGATATTTTCTACTCATCATACCTAAAAATAAAAGCAATTACACATAAAAATTAAAAATACCTTAAAAATCATACCTACAGGGGCTTCCCTGGTGGCACAGTGGTTGAGAGTCCGCCTGCCGATGCAGGAGACGTGGGTTCGTGCCCCAGTCCGGGAGGATCCCACATGCTGCAGAGCGGCTGGGCCTATGAGCCATGGCCACTGAGCCTGCGCGTCCGGAGCCTGTGCTCCGCAACAGGAGAGGCCACAGCAGTGAGAGGCCCGCATAACAAAAAAAAAAAAAACAAAAAAACATACCTACAAGTAAAGCAAATACATGATTGCATCCTCAGAGCTTCAAAGAAATACTTTGTTTTCATCACTGCTGCAAATTTTTTGTGGGAATTTGTCGGAAATGTAATGAAAAAATCTTCAGCAGATATCTGTAGACAGTGACCAGAAGAAACTGGAAGTGAATTCGGCAAAATGCTAGGTCAAGACAACGAAAACACTGCAAATCAAAAAGAAATTTGAGATATTAAATTTTAAAAAGTATAGGCTGAAAAATAACATGTGACCTTATAAGTAAGATCTAAAAAGTGCACATAAAAATATAAAACAGTGCTCATTAGGAGACAATAAGACATCTTAGCGAGGAGCCTGGGCTGTGCAGTCAGAAAGAGCCAGCTGTGACTGCCTATTATGTTACTACTCACAAGATGGGTAGTCTTGGGGAAGTTATCCAGTCTTAACTGAGTCTCTGTTTCCTGAGCTGTAAATGGATATAAATTCCATAATAGCGGATATAAGCATTTAATAGGAAACTAGACATACCTAAAGGGAAAAGTGCTGAAAAGGAAGAAAGACTGAAGAAATTATCCATAATGCAGCACAGAAAGACAAACTATGGAAGCTAGAGGTTAAAACAGAAGATGGAAAAGATCTAAAATAGTTTAGAGATTCAAAAGCAGAGTTGAGATTTTGACAAAGGCAATATTTAAAGTGACAAAAGACTTCAATCCTCTTAAGAGGCCCCACAAATCCCAAGTAGAATAATTGCTTAAAAAGCACATCATGTAAATTAGATACAGCATCATGAACTGCAGACCACCCAGGACAATGAGAAAATCTGAAAAAGCAGCCTGCCAAAAAAAGATACATTATCTGCAGAGGAATGACAATTAGAGTGGCAGTTGACTTCTCACGTAACAACAGAAACCAGCTAACAAAGGAATGATAACTACAATGTACTGAAATAAAATAACTATCAACCTAGAATTCTACATGCAGCAGAAATACCTTTAAAGAACGAGGGCATTCCTTATACTGAATGTACACTTAAAAATGGTTAAAATGGGGCTTCCCTGGTGGCGCAGTGGTTGAGAGTCCACCTGCCGATGCAGGGAACACGGGCTCGTGCCCCGATCCGGGAAGATCCCACATGCCGTGGAGCGGCTGGGCCCGTGAGCCATGGCCGCCGAGCCTGAGCGTCCGGAGCCTGTGCTCCGCAACGGGAGAGGCCACAACAGTGAGAGGCCCTCGTACCGCAAAAAAAAAAAAAAAAAAAAGGTTAAAATGGCCAGTTTTACGTTATATATATTTTACCACAACTTAAAAAAATTTTAAATGTCACATACCAAAAACCATTTAATTATGGTGCTAACCACACTTTAAAGGGGTTAATTGTATGGTGTGTGAATTCTATCACAATAAAGCTGTTTTAAAAAAGAATAATAGCAAAATAAAATGTTTTCAGACTAACGAAAACCAACAAACCCTACTAAAGATAAATTCTAAAGAATGTACTTTCAGAAGGAAAAAAAGTGGTAAAGTATGTAGATAAGCCTATTAAACAAGGACTGTACGTAATAACACGTTATGAGGCTTTAAAACAACAAAATTAAAATATATTACAACAATAATATCTAATTTGGGAGGGTGTTCTTAGTGCTTTCAACTCCCAGAAGAGTCTGAAGAGGGTTAAAAGGTAATGACTCAACTTTGAAAAATTAGTATGCAAGATGTAGTTTCTAGGGATCCAATAAGATTAGAAACAGAGTGTCTAAGTTTCAAATTAGTAGAAGAAAACATGAAATTATTTTTTAACTCCAAACAAAGGCAAGGAAGTGGAGACAAATTGTTAGAAAATTCAACGAAGACTTATACCAAAATATAAAGTAATTATATTAAATACAATTTGTCTAAATGTTACAATTAAAAATAAAGATTATCAAGTTGGCTTCTTAAAAAAAATATTCCAACTGTATACTGTTTATAAGGTACAAAACTAAAATATAAGAATGCACAAAGATTGCAAACAAATGCATCACTAAAGATAAGGAGTGACCTTTCACAATGGTTTAAAAAAAGCAAACGAGGGAAGGATGCAGGGATGTAGGGAAGAAAGAAGTATAAACTGTACTGTATCTATTGCTTCATAATAAATCACCCTGATTAAATGGCTTAAAGCAACAAACAGTATCTCATATTTTCTGTGGGTCCAGAATCCAGAAACAGTTTAGCTGAATCTCTCACAGGCTGCACTCAAGGTGTCAGCTAAGGCTGCCTTTACCTCAAGGCTCAACCAAGGGAGAATCCACTTCCAGCATCACTCACATCAGGACTTCCCTGCTAGTCCAGTGGTTAAGACTCCACACTTCCACTCCAGGGGCCGCGGGGTGGCTCCCTGGTCAGGGGTGCAGCCCCAAAAAATCAAAACCAAAGCAACATCACTCACATGGCTGTTGGCAGGCGTCAGTAGATCCACTTCCAAGATCACTCATACCGCTGTTGGCAGGCCTTCTGTCCTCACTGGCTATTCAGCAGAGATGTCAGTTCCTTGCCTGAGGGGCCTCTCCATAGGGCAGCTCACAAGAGGGAAGCTGGCTTCCCTCAGAGGAAGCCCGGGAGAGAACAAGAGAGAGGGCCAGCAAGATGGAAGCCAGTCTTTGTGATCTAATCTCAAAAGTGATATCCCATCCCTTTTGCCATATTCTACTTGTTAAAACTGTGTCATGAGATCCAAGGTCACACACTCAAGGAGAGGAGATTACACAAGGGCATAAACACCAAAAGGCAGGGATCACTGGGGACATTTTAGATGCTGTCAACCACAGAAATGAAAAACAAAAAGTGTCATTGTTTGCTTATGATGTGGTGAATGCAGAAAATCCAGAAGAATCACACTAGAGTGAATGGGGAAGTCTAGCAAGCTCGTTGGGTACAAAAATCTAGACACAAAAATCAGTTTATACTATATATAAGCAACAAACAGAAAATGGAAATTTAAAAATAACCCCATTGGACTTCCCTGGTGGCACAGTGGTTAAGAATCTGCCTGCCAGTGCAGGGGACAAGGGTTCGAGCCCTGATCCAGGAAGATCCCACATGCCATGGAGCAACTAAGCCCGTGTGCCACAACTACTGAGCCTGCGCTCTAGAGCCCGTGAGCCACAACTACTGAGCCCGCATGCCACAACTACTGAAGCCTGTGTGCCTAGAGCCCATGCTCTGCAACAAGAGAAGCCACCGCAATGAGAAGCCCGCGCGCCGCAATGAAGACCCAATGCAGCCAAAACTTAAATAAATAAAAATTTTTAAAAATATATAGAGAGAGAAAAAAATAAATAACCCCATTTACCATAGGAGCAAACAGTTAAATAATAACTGTTGAAGCTAGGGTTGGGTACTATTATCTTTACCTTTTCATATATTTGAAAATTTTGGGACTTTCCTGGTGGTCCAGTGGTTAAGACTCCGTGCCTCCACTGCAAGGGGCACAGGTTCAATCCCTGGTCAGGGAAGTTCCGCATGCCACGCAGCGCAGCCAAAAAAAAAGAAATATTTGCTATTAACTTTTTTTTAAAGTATCAAATATCTGGAAACAAATCTAACAAAAGATTTGCAAACGTTTACAGAGAAATTTAAATTTTTTTCTCATTCTAAACAAATGGAGGGATAAAGCATGTTCACGGACTAGAAGACTCAATATCATAAAGACGGCAGTTCTCTACACAGAGTTATAAGTTCAATACAATCAAAATCAAAATCTCAACTGTGTGTGTGTGTGTGTGTGTGTGTGTGTGTGTAGCCTAACAAGCTGATATTAAAATTTGAACAAAAGTGAAAAAAGTCCAAAAAACTGTGGGAAAAGTCTTCAGCCATATTAATAACACAAAGTAAAACCATAATGAGATGCCATTATACATCCACCACACTGACAATTCAAACTGCCAATAGCAAGTTTTGGTGAGGATGGTAAGTAACAGGAACTCTTATACACTGCTGATGGGCTGTTAATTGGCACACCCACTTTGAAAAACTGGTTTTATCTACTCCTCAAGTTCACATGTAGGTGGTGGTTATGTTTTATGATCTCTCCATAAGTATGTGATATTTAACAGCAAAAAAAGTAAACTTAAGGGTAAAAAAAGAAAACAGTAACATAGATTCCCAAAGATGAGCAACAGAAGAGGAGACTCCGGAAAGTAAATTCTACCTCAGGGAACAAATAGAGCAGAAAGTAGATTTATTATTTGCTCTAAACAGAATTCCAAGGTCTAAGAATAAAATCCTGAAACACTAGAAATCTCCCATTACTTTCCACACTTGCATGATAAGGGGTACTCAAACCAATAGGAATACTTATTTCCATCTTTGAAGAGGAAGTCCACTGCAGGAGGCATTCTGCTACGAAAGAACAGAGTGGGGGTCTCAAGTGCAACTAAAATTCAGTCCAAAGAGCAGAGCAAGCCAATTAATGAGTGCCGCTCTTAGCTTTTTGGGTAATCAGTCTCAAAAGAAGCATTCCAGCTGCTCCATAATTTAAGTGTACCACTATTTGCAAGAGGGCAGAGCAAAGCAAAAGAAATGGACAAAGCACCTCCTAAAGTCTAGTACTAAAGCCCAAAACTCACTTCTTATTTTATCATAGAAATAAATGATTGATGTGAGAACATTAGCTAAGGTGATGACGTTTAGCATCTGAAGATGCTCTCTGACTGACCTAAATATATATATTCTTTTTTTAAAAATTTTATCTATTTATTTTATTTATTTTTGGCCACGTTGGGTCTGAGTTGCCACACGCAGGATCTTCATTGAGGCATGTAGGATCTTTCATTGCGGTGTGTGGTCTCTTCATTGCGGTACACAGGCTTCTCTCTAGTTGTGGCTCACAGGTTCCAGAGCACGTGGTCTCTGTAGTTGTGGCACGTGGGCTTAGTTTCCCCGCAGCATGTGGGATCTTAGTTCCCTGACCAGGGATTGAACCCACGTCCCCTGCATTGTAAGGCGGATTCTTTACCAATGGACCACCAGGGAACTCCCTGACCTAAATAAATGCCAAAAAAGAAACACCATGTACAGTATTAAAAAGAACAGTATTTATTTACATTCCATTTACTTTCAAAAGGATGAGGAAGCTGGGGAAAATATATTGATACTTATAAAGGAAGTAGTCTCATTTTACTTAACCCATTTGTGTTTTTCATGAAACAACAAAGATTTGACTTAGAATCACAGGGCTAATGAGACCAAAAGAATTTATCCAGTTCAATTTTCCATCTTTAGCCAAGACTGAAATTATACCACTGCAGGCAGATGAAAATCTACTTCACTTACAAGTAAACACCAACTAATACATACATCATAAAAGAACTAGCTTTCATAAAATCTGTCATAGCACCCAACAGATCTGCAATAAAAGACACAGCCATTGTAATAAAGAACATTAAGAATCTTCGTGCAACAGTGAAAAACAATTTATACAGCAGAAATCACAATTGGCTATTAGGTCAATAGCATCACAATAACAGTACTCAGTGTCGTTCTTATTCAAACATATACACTATTTTTCAGTCTTGGTTATCACAAAGACATCAGTAACTAGGATGTACACACAAATGTTTTATAAACACCATAGGAAACAACAAATAAAAAAATGAAAATACCCTTACATTTTGTAACAAATTAAAAACGTTAACTTTACCACTATATATTTGTCTCATTCTTTTTAATTGGTTTGTACACTTGAAACACAGCATTGAGTTTTATAAAAATACTGATAATGGCTCAACATTTTTTGAAGTCAGGAAATCTTTATAATTCAGTAGTCTGTGGTTTATGTGCTTCTTTCTTCCACCACCATAGTCCTCTAACCACCTATTTACTCAAATGCAACAGCAACGACAGAGGTCTTTAACAGCTATCCAAGTATTACATCCGAAAACTTCTAGTTCTTTGAAATGGTTGGAAGGGGTTTTTTAGTGTCCACATCAGCAGCTGTGGTTTTGCTTTAGGTTTTTCAGGAAACAGAAGTGCTTCACTTTCTGGTGTAGGAAATCGTTCTTGGTAGACTTCAGGATAGGACTTTTGAAACTAAAAATTAAAAAAAAAGGATCCAAGAAGTGTCAAAAAAACAAATGAAAGTCAATAAAATTGGACACTGTAATTATTGTTTTTGTTTTTTTTTTTTTTTGGCAGTACGCGGGCCTCTCCCGTTGTGGAGCACAGACTCCGGACACGCAGGCTCATCGGCCATGGCTCACAGGCCCAGCCGCTCCGCGGCATGTGGGATATTCCCCAACCAGGGCACGAACCCGTGTCCCCTGCATCAGCAGGCGGACTCTCAACCACTGCGCCACCAGGGAAGCCCTGGGCACTGTTATTTTAAAATAAGTTTCTGATGCAATACTTCCCTATTTTTGTTTTGTTTTAATGTTTACTGCTTTCCATCAGAAAAGAAAATAAGAAGAAAACAGATCACAAGTTCACTTCAACACAAATCCATTTCTTTTTGTTAAATCATTGGATTGCACTTTCAATAGATCGGATTCATCTTTAACTTGATCTAATCTTCCAATAAACTCACTTTAGTCATACTTCTTTAAATTTCTCCCCTGCCAACTATAAACACACCTTCCTTCTAAAATATTCACAAGTAATTCTGACTTATGTTCTACACAGTCAAAGAAAATCTGGGCCCAACAACATTTCCCCATCTCCCTGCTTCTCCAGCTTAGCTCCACCTGCTTCTACCCAAATGGAAGAGAAAACATGCTGGTATACATTACTTTACAAAAAGCATACAGAGAAGCAATATGTTTTTCCTTTGATCGTCACCACTGAACTCTTCTCCAAAATTACTCTGAGAAGAACAGGATGGGAATCTAGAACCTTTGTGCTTTGTGTATAATCTTAGGTGGTGTGATCAGAAATCAAGCTATGCAGGATTCAGTCTTTAAAAATAAACACCATTCACTTGCTCTTGAATCAATACTTTAAAAATGATCAAGGTAGGACCTGTGTGGAAGGGGAGAGGCAGCACCTCTAAAGGAAGGCCTCTGGAGCGTGGAGTTCCAGAGTTCGGAGCCGCGCGGGTGACAGGGTCTTGGTGCTCTGGTCGGGTGTCAGGCCTGAGCCTCTGAGGTAGAAGAGCCAAGTTCAGGACATTGGTCCACCAGAGACCTCCCAGCCCCACATAATATCAAATGGCAAAAGGTCTCCCAGAGATCTCCATCTCAATGTCAAGACCCAACTCCACTCAATGACAAGCAAGCTACAGTGCTGGATACCCTATTCCAAACAACTAGCAAAACAGGAACACAACCCCACTCATTAGCAGAGAGGCTGCCTAAAATCATAATAAGGTCACAGACACCGCAAAACAACAACCGGACACAGTCCTGTCCACCAGAAAAACAAGATTCAGCCTCTTCCACCAGAACACAGGCACCAGTCCCCTCCACCAGGAAGCCTACACAACCCACTGAACCAACCTTACCCAATGAGAGCAGACACCAAAAACAATGGGAACTAAGAACGTGCAACCTGCGAAAAGAAGACCCCAAACATAGTAAGTTACACAAAATGAGAAGACAGAGAAATACACAGATGCTCCAGATGAAGGAGCAAGGTAAAAACCCACCAGACTAAACAAATGAAGAGGAAATAGGCAGTCTACCTGAAAAAGAATTCAGAGTAATGATAGTAAAGATGATCCAAAATCTTGGAAATATAATGGAGAAAATACAAGAAACATTTAACAAGGACCTAGAAGAACTAAAGAGCACACAAACAATGATGAACAACACAATAAATAAAATTTAAAATTCTCTAGAAGGAATCAATAGCAGAATAACTGAGGCAGAAGAACAGATAAGTGACCTGGAAGATAAAATAGTGGAAATAACTGCTGCAGAGCAGAATAAAGACAAAAGAATGAGGGGCTTCCCTGGTGGTGCAGTGGTTGAGAATCTGCTTGCCAATGCAGGGGACATGGGTTCGAGCCCTGGTCTGGGAAGATCCCACATGCCACAGAGCATCTGGGCCCGTGAGCCACAATTACTGAGCCTGCGCATCTGGAGCCTGTGCTCCGCAACAAGGGAGGCCGCGATAGTGAGAGGCCCACGCACCGTGATGAAGAGTGGCCTCCGCTTGCCGCAACTGGAGAAAGCCCTCGCACAGAAACAAAGATCCAACACAGCCATAAATAATAAATAAATAAATAAATAAATAAAAAAGACAACGCCACCAACCAGCCCGATTAGGAAACTTTCCTCCTGTTGTCCCTGCTCAGCACTACTACCTATGCTAAATCCAATCTATTTAAAAAAAAAAAAAAAAAAAAAAGAATGAAAAGAATTGAGGACAGTCTCAGAGACCTCTGGGACAACATTAAACACACCAACATTTGAATTATAGGGGTCCCAGAAGAAGAAGAGAAAAAAAAAAGGACTGAGAAAATATTTGAAGAGATAATAGTTGAAAACTATCCTAATATGGGAAAGGAAATAATCAAGTCCAGGAATCGCAGAGAGTACCATACAGGATAAATCCAAGGAGAAACATGCCAAGACACATATTAATCAAACTATCAAAAATTAAATACAAAGAAAAAATATTAAAAGCAGCAAGGGAAAAGCAACAATTAACATACAAGGGAATCCCAATAAGGTTAACAGTTGATCTTTCAGCAGAAACTCTGCAAGCCAGAAGGGAGTGGCAGGACATATTTAAAGTGATGAAAGGGAAAAACCTACAATCAAGATTACTCTACCCAGCAAGGATCTCACTCAGATTCGACGGAGAAATTAAAACCTTTACAGACTGGCCAAAGCTAAGAGAATTCAGCACCACCAAGCCAGCTTTACAACAAATGCTAAAGGAAATTCTCTAGGCAGGAAACACAAGAAAAGGAAAAGACCTACGATAACAAACCCAAAACAATTAAGAAAATGGTAATAGGAACATACATATCAATAATTACCTTAAATGTAAATGGATTAAATGCTTCAACCAAAAGACATAGACTGGCTGAATGGATACAAAAACAAGACCCATATATAGGCTGTCTACAAGAGATCCACTTCAGACCTAGGGACACATACAGACTGAAAGTGAGGGGATGGAAAAAGATATTCCATGCAATTGGAAATCAGAAGAAAGTTGGAGTAGTAATTCTAATATCAGACAAAACAGATTTTAAAATAAAGACTACTAGAAGAGACAAAGAAGGACACTACATAATGATCAAGGGATCGATCCAAGAAGAAGATATAACAATTGTAAATATTTATGCACCCAACATAGGAGCACCTCAATACATAAGGCAAATGCTAACAGCCATATAAGGGGAAATCGACAGTAACACATTCATAGTAGGGGACTTTAACACCCCACTTTCACAAATGGACAGATCATCCAAAATGAAAATAAATAAGGAAACACAAGCTTTAAATGATACATTAAACAAGATGGACTCAATTGATATTTATAGGACATTCCATCCAAAAACAACAGAATACACTTTCTTCTAAGATATACAGATTGCCAACAAACACATGAAAGGATGCTCAACATCACTGATCATTAGAGAACCGCAAATCAAATTACAATGAGTATCACCTCACACCAGTCAGAAGGGCTATCATCAAAAAATCTACACACAATAAATGCTGGAGAGGGTGTGGAGAAAATGCAACCCTCTTTCTTGCATTGTTGGTAGGAATGTAAATTGACACAGCCACTATGGAGAGCAGTATGGAGGTTCCTTAAAAAACTGAAAATAAAACTACCATATGACCCAGCAATCCCACTACTGGGCATATACCCTGAGAAAACCATAGTTCAAAAAGAGTCATGTACCACAATGTTCACTGCAACTCTATTTACAACTTCCAGGACATGGACGCAACCTAAGTGTCCATCGACAGATGAATGGATAAAGAAGATGTGGCACATATATACAACTGAATATCACTCAGCCATAAAAAGAAAGGAAATTGAGTTATCTGTAGTGAAGTGGGTGGACCCAGCCTCTGTCATACAGAGTGGTAACTCAGAAAGAGAAAAACAAATACCGTATGCCAATACATACACATGGAATCTTAAAAAAAAAAAAAAAATGGTTCTGAAGAACCTAGAGGCGACAGGAATAAAGGCGCAGATGTAGAGCATGGACTTGAGGACACGAGGAGGGGGAAGGGTAAGCTGGGACGAAGTGAGACAGTAGCATGGACATATATACACTACCAAATGTAAAATCGATAGCTAGTGGGAAGCAGCCGCATAGCACAGGGAGATCAGCTCGGTGCTTTGTGACCACCTAGAGGGGTGGGATTGGGAGGGTGGGAGGGAGACGCAAGAGGGAGGGGATATGGGGATATATGTATATGTATACCTGATTCACTTTGTTATACAGCAGAAACCAACACACTATTGTAAAGCAATTACACTCCAATAAAGATGTTACCAAAAAAAAAGATGTTAAAAACAATTTTAAAAAAAGAAAGCTGGGGAGTGTGTTGAATAAAAGAGACTTATGAGACAAAAACAAAAACAAAAGCAAACAAAAAAAAAAGATCAAGGTATGTATACCTGAAACTAACACAACATTGTAAATCAATTACACTTCAAGTTTTAAAAAAGATCAAGTTAAACCTATGCTGAGTTGAAAACTCTTCTCTGAAACCCTAAGCTGTGTTGTTTAACAAGAACTAAAAACTTTTAGTGATGCCCGCAGCAAGAAACCAATTTGATAGGGGCTGTGTAAAACCAAAGACTCTTAAATTCTGGACATTTTACACTTGTGAATTCAGTCTGATTTGCCTTTCAAAAAAATCCAAAGAAACTGTTCTCATTTTACAGCTTCTCTGAATTTAAAGTAATTGCTCCACTAACTCACATCATACCACATATCAAAACCAAGGACAAATATTAGAGAATAGCTTCATAAATGAAGAGCTCAATAATGGTAAAAGATTTACATTGGAGAATAAAGACCTGGAAAACTGACCATATTTGTGTAAATTAATATATGAAATAAATAATTTACTTTCAAAACTGCTCTGTCTCAGAAGATGAGATTCGTATGAAACCTATTAAAATAGAGAATAAAAAGGAAACAAAACAACATAAGAATGGTAGGGAGAAGAAATGACTTATGAAGAATATCCTTTTTACCTGCTTCAATTTTTTCTTCTTTTCTTTACTGGAGAGTTTGGCATCTGTGATGACTTCCTCCAACAATGCTGCCAGAGGTTCCTGAGAGCCGTATACTCTTTGGTATTCAAATTCCTCTGGACTAATTTGACGGCAAAATGATGGAGCAGACAAAGTGATATCCATATCAGCTCCTGGGTATTTTATCTGGGGCAAAGGGATTATTAGTGAAAGCGCATTTTCAAATAAATTTCAAGAATTAATTCAGACCGTAGATCTCCTAGTAGGAATGATATGACATTCAATTTGACTGGGAAAAACTATAATGAAAAGTAAAAAGTGTTTCCATAACTTCAAAAAAAAATTCACGTAAAGCCACAGTGTTGCATATAAGTTTTTGCCTTTTTAAACCCCAAAGCCATTTTCATAAACAAAAAACCTTGTGCTCTCTTCTAATAAGATCTGAAATTTACACACAAACTGAACATATTGCCTAGAATGATTCCAAACACACACGATGAACTATGTAGGTTCTTCCCACATCTGGAGAGTCTGTTCCTCCCTCCCTTGGGCACTGACAAAAGTACAAGTTTAGCTCAGCTGCTGTGTAGAGGGAAGTACTGCACCCATCTCCAAACATGTTCATAGCATGAAACTAGTGAAAACAAATGTGCAGACACTACAGGGCAAAAGGCAGAAGGGTGAAATAAGAGGGAAAAAGGTACCAAGATCTATAAATAAAAGCATCCATTAAAAATACTTAATTTCATCCAAATCAAAACTACAATGAGATATCACCTCACACCAGTCAGAATGGCCATCATCAAAAAAACCCACAAACAATAAATGCTGGAGAGGGTGTGGAAAGAAGGGAACCCTCCTACACTCTTGGTGGGAATGTAAATTAGTACAGCCACCTTCACAGCATGAAGGTTCCTCAAAAAACTAAAAATAGAGCTACCACATGACCACGCAATCCCACTCCTGGGCATATATCCGGAGAAAAACGTGGTCTGACAGGATACATGCACACCAATGTTCATTGCAGTACTGTTTACAATAGGCAAGACATGGAAACAACCTAAATGTCCATCGACAGAGGAATGGATAAAGAAGATATGGTACATATATACAATGAAGTATTAATCAGCCATTAAAAAGAATGAAATAATGCCATCTGCAGCAACATGGTTGGACCTAGAGATTGTCATACTGAGTGAAGTAAGTCAGACAGAGAAAGAAATATCACATGATATGGCTTATATGTGCAATCTAAAAAGAAATGATACAAATGAACTTATTTACAAAACAGAAACAGACTCACAGACTTAAAGAATGAACTTATGGTTACCAAGGGGCAAGTGTGGGGGGAAGGGATAGTTAGGGAGTTTGGGATTCATGTATACACACAGCCATAGTTAAAATGGATAACCAACACGGACCCCACTGTATAGCACAGGGAACTCTGCTCAATGTTATGTGCAAGCTGGATGGGAGGGAAGTTTGGGGGAGAATGGATACATGCATATGTATGGCTGAGTCGCTTTGCTGTGTACCTGAAAACTGTCACAACATTGTTAATCGCTATATTCCAATATAAATTAAAAAGTTAAAAAAATTTTTCAGAGTCCAAGAGGTTCATCTCCTCAAAAATATAGTACCTACTGTTCTTCTGCACTGGATAAAATTACTACCATTATATTCATGTCTTTGGTTTAAGACTTCTTTTCCCCAGAAGCCACAGTTAAAAATAAATGTGTTAAAAGAATACAGAAGCAGAACCAAGATGGCGGAGTAGAAGGACGTGCTCTCACTCCCTCTTCTGAGGACACCAGAATCACAACTAGCTGCTGGACAATCAACGACAGGAAGACACTGGAACTCACCAAAAAAGATACTCCACATCCAAAGACAAAGGAGAAGCCACAATGAGACGGTAGGAGGGGCGCAATCACAGTAAAATCAAATCCCATAACTGCTGGGTGGGTGACTCACAGACTGGAGAACACTTACAACACAGAAGTCCACCCAATGGAGTGAAGGTTCTGAGCCCCACATCAGGCTTCCCAACCTGGGGGTCTGGAAACGGGAGGAGGAATTGCTAGAGAATCAGATTTTGAAGCCTAGTGGGATTTGATTGCAGGCCTTCGACAGGACTGGGAGAAACAGAGACTCCACTCTCGGAGGACGCACACAAAGTAGTGTGCGCATCGCAACCCAGGGGAAGGAGCAGTAACCCCAGGGGAGACTGAACCAGACCCACCTGCTAGTGTTGGAGGGTCTCCTGCAGAGGCGGGGGTGGCTGTGGCTCACCGTGGGGACAAGGAAACTGGCAGCAAAAGTTCTGGGACATGCTCCTTGGCGTGAGCCCTCCCAGAGTCTGCCATTAGCCCCACCAAAGAGCCGGGAAGGCTCCAGTGTTGGGTTGCCTCAGGTCAAACAACCAACAGGGAGGTAACCCAGCACCACCCATCAGCAGTCAAGCAGATTAAAGTGTTACTGAGCTCTGCCCACCAGAGCAACACCCAGCTCTACCCACCACCAGTCCCTCCCATCAGGAAACTTGCACAAGCTTCTTACATAGCCTCATCCACAAGAGGGCAGACAGCAGAAGCAAGAAGAACTACAGTCCTGCAGCCTGTGGAACAAAAACCACATTCACAGAAAGATAGACAAGATGAAAAGGCAGAGGGCTATGTACCAGGTGAAGGGACAAGATAAAACCCCAGAAAAACAACTAAATGAAGTGGACATAGGCAACCTTCCAGAAAAAGAATTCAGAATAATGATAGTGAAGATGATCCAGGGCCTCGGAAAAAGAATGGAGGCAAAGATCGAAAAGATGCAAGAAATGTTTAAAAAAGACCTAGAAGAATTAAAGAACAAACAAACAAAGATGAACAATACAGTAACTGAAATGAAAACTACACTAGAAGGAATCAACAGCAGAATAACTGAGGCAGAAGAACGGATAAGTGACCTGGAACACAGAATGGTGGAATTCTGGTGGAATAAAAAAAAGAGAATGAAAATAAATGAAGAGAGCCTAAGAGACCTCTGGGACAACATTAAACGCAACAACATTCGCATTATAGGGGTCCCAGAAGGAGAAGAGAGAGAGAAAGGACCAGAGAAAATATTTGAAGAGATTATAGTCGAAAGCTTCCCTAACATGGGAAAGGAAAGAGCCACCCAAGTCCAGGAAGTTCAGAGAGTCCCATACAGGATAAACCCAAGGAGAAACACAGCGAGACACACAGTATTCAAACTGGCAAAACCTAAAGACAAAGAAAAATTATTGAAAGCAGCAAGGGAAAAATGACAAATAACATACAAGGGAACTCCCATAAGATTAACAGCTGATTTCTCAGCAGAAACTCTACAAGCCAGAAGGGAGTGGGATGATATCCTTAAAGTGATGAAAGGGAATAACCTACAACCAAGATTACTCTACCCTGCAAGGATCTCATTCAGATTCGATGGAGAAATCAAAAGCTTTACAGACAAGCAAAAGCTAAGAGAATTCAGCACCAACAAACCAGCTCTACAACAAATCCAAAAGGAACTTCTCTAAGTCGGAAACACAAGAGAAGAAAAGAACCTACAAGAATAAACCCAAAACAATTAAGAAAATAGTAAGAGGAACATATGTATCGATAATTACCTTAAACGTGAATGGATTTAGTGCTCCAACCAAAAGACACAGGCTTGCTGAATGGATACAAAAACAAGACCCATATATATGCTGCCTACAAGAGACCCACTTCAGTCCTAGGGACACATACAGACTGAAAGTGAAGGGATGGAAAAAGATATTCCATGAAAATGGAAATCAAAAGAAACCTGGGGTAGCAATACTCATGTCAGATAAAATAGACTTTAAAATAAAGAATGTTACAAGAGACAAGGATGGACACTACATAATGATCAAGGGATCAATCCAAGAAGAAGACATAACAATTATAAATATATATGCACCCAACATAGGAGCACCTCAATACATAAGGCTAACAGCTCTAAAAGAGGAAATTGACAGTAACACAATAATAGTGGGGGACTTTAACACCTCACTTACACCAATGCACAGATCATCCAAAATGAAAATAAATAAGGAAATGGAAGCTTTAAATGATACAACAGACCAGATAGATTTAATTGATATTTATAGGACATTCCATCCAAAAACAGCAGATTACACTTTCTCCTCAAATGCGCACGGAACATTCTCCAGGATAGATCACATCTTGGGTCACAAAGCAAGCCTCAGTAAATTTAAGAAAACTGAAATCATATCAAGCATCTTTTCTGAACACAACACTATGAGATTAGAAATGAATTACAGGGGAAAAGACATATAAAACACAAACACATGGAGGCTAAACAATATGTTACTAAATAACCAAAAGATCACTGAAGAAATCAAAGAGGAATTCAAAAAATACCTACAGACTAATGACAATGGAAACACGATGATACAAAACCTATGGGATGCAGCAAAAGCAGTTCTAAGAGGTAAGTTTATAGCTATACAAGCCTACCTCAAGAAACAAGAAAAATCTCAAATAAACAATCTAACCTTACACCTAAAGGAACTAGATAAAGAAGAACAAACAAAACCCAAAGTTAGCAGAAGGAAAGAAATCATAAAGATCAGAGCAGAAATAAATGAAATAGAAACAAAGAAAACAATAGTGAAGATCAATAAAACTAAAAGTTGGTTGTTTGAGGAGATAAACAAAATTGATAAACCATTAGCCAGACTCATCAAGAAAAACAGGGAGAGGACTCAAATCAATAAAATTAGAAATGAAAAAGGAGAAGTTACAACAGACACCGCAGAAATACAAAGCATCCTAAGAGACTACGACAAGCAACTCGATGCCAATAAAATGGACAACCTGGAAGAAATGGACAAATTCTTAGAAACGTATTACCTTCCAAGACTGAACCAGGAAGAAAGAGAAAATATGAACAGACCAATCACAAGTAATGAAATTGAAACTGTGATTAAAAATCTTCCAACAAACAAAACTCCAAGACCACATGGCTTCACAGGTGAATTCTATCAAACATTTAGAAAAGAGACAACACCCATCCTTCTCAAACTCTTCCCAAAAACTGCAGAGGAAGGAACACTCCCAAACTCATTCCCAAGGCCACCATCACTCTGATACCAAAACCAGACAAAGATACTACAAAAAAAGAAAATTACAGACCAATATCACTGATGAATATAGATGCAAAAATCCTCAACAAAATACTAGTAAACAGAATCCAACAACACATTAAAAGGATTATACACCATGATCAAGTGGGATTTATCCCAGGGATGCAAGGATTCTTCACTATAGGCAAATCAATCAATGTGATACACCATATTAACAAATTGAAGAAAAAAACCATATGATCATCTCAATAGATGCAGAAAAAGCTTTTGACAAAATTCAACACCCATTTATGATAAAAACTCTCCATAAAGTGGGCATAGAGGGAACCTACCTCAACAAAATAAAGGCCATATATGACAAACCCACAGCAAACATCAGTCTCAATGGTGAAAAACTGAAAGCATTTCCTCTAAGATCAGGAACAAGGCAAGGATGTCCACTCTCACCACTATTATTCAACATACTTTCAGAAGTCCTAGCAACAGCAATCAGAGAAGAAAAAGAAATAAAAGGAATACAAATTGGAAAAAAAGAAGAAAAACCATCACTGTTTGCAGATGACATGATACTCTACATAGAGAATCCTAAAGATTCCACCAGAAAAGTACTAGAGCTAATCAATGAATTGGGTAAAGTTGCAGGATACAAAATTAATGCACAGAAATCTCTTGCATTCCTATACACTAATGATGAAAATTTGAAAGAGAAATTAAGGAAACACTCCCATTTCCCACTGCAAGAAAATGAATAAAATACCTAGGAATAAAACTACTTAGGGAGACAAAAGACCTGTATGCAGAAAACTATAAGACACTGATGAAAGAAATTAAAGATGATACCAACAGATGGAAAGATATACCATGTTCTTGGATTGGAAGAATCAATATTGTCAAAATGACTATACTACCCAAAGCAATCTACAGATTCAATGCAATCCCTATCAAATTATCAATGGCATTTTTTACAGAACTAGAACGAAAAAACTTAAAATTTGTAAGGACACACAAAAGACCCCGAATAGCCAAAGCAGTCTTGAGGGAAAAAAACGGAGCTGGAGGAATCAGACTCCCTGACTTCAGACTATACTACAAAGCTACAGTAATCAAGACAATATGGTACTGGCACAAAAACAGAAACATAGATCAATGGAACAAGATAGAAAGCCCAGAGATAAACCCACGCACCTATGGTCACCTAATCTATGACAAAGGAGGCAAGGATATACAATGGACAAAAGACAGTCTCTTCAATAAGTGGTGCTGGGAAAACTGGACAGCTACATATAAAAGAATGAAATTAGAGCACTCCTTAACACCATACACAAAAATAAAGTCAAAATGGATTCGAGACCTAAATTTAAGACCGGACACTATAAAACTCTTAGAGGAAAACATAGGAAGAACACTCTTTGACATAAATCACAGCAAGATCTTTTTTGATCCACCTCCTAGAGTAATGGAAATAAAAACAGAAATAAACAAATGGGACCTAATGAAACTTCAAAGCTTTTGCACAGCGAAAGAAACCATAAACAAGACACAATGACAACCCTCAGAATGGGAGAAAATATTTGCAAACATATCAACGGACAAAGGATTAATCTCCAAAATATATAAACAGTTCATGCAGCTCAATATTTAGAAAAATCCAAAAATGGGCAGAAGACCTAAATAGACATCTCTCCAAAGAAAACATACAGATGGCCAAGAAGCACATGAAAAGCTGCTCAACATCACTAATTATTAGAGAAATGCAAATCAAAACTGCAATGAGGTATCACCTCACACCAGTTAGAATGGGCATCATCAGAAAATCTACAAACAACAAATGCTGGAGAGGGTGTGGAGAAAAGGGAACCCTCTTGTACTATTGGTGGGAATGTAAATTGATACAGCCACTATGGAGAACAGTATGGGGGTTCCTTAAAAAACTAAAAATAGAATTACCATATGATCCCGCAATCCCACGACTGGGCATATACCCTGAGAAAACCATAATTCAAAGAGACACATGCACCCCAATGTACATTGCAGCACTATTTACAATAGCCATTGGAAGCAACAATAGCCGTTGGAAGCAACATAAATGCCCATCGACAGACGAATGGATAAAGAAGTTGTGGTACATATATACAATGGAATATTATTCAGCCATAAAAAGGAACGAAATGGGGTCATTTGTTGAGACGTGGATGGATCTAGAGACTGTCATACAGAGTGAAGTAAGTCAGAAAGAAAAAAACAAATATCGTATATTAACGCATGTATGTGGCACCCAGAAAAATGGTACAGATGAACCTGTTTGCAGGGCAGAAGTTGAGACACAGATGTAGAGAACAAATGTATGGACACCAAGGGGGTAAAGCGGCGGGGGGTGGGGGTGGGGTGTGATGAATTGGGCGATTGGGATTGACATGTATATACTGATGTGTATAAAATGGATGACTAATAAGAACCTGCTGTATGAAAAAATAAATAAAATTCAAAAAAAAATTTTTTTAATAAATAAATAATTGTGTTGCCAGGAAGGGTTATTCCATGAAGAACATTCCATGACTCAGCATCAGTTTACCAGGTCATTTAGGGACAACCCAAGAGAAACAGACCAGAACCATAAGGAAAGGAGGACATACACAACACTTAATTTGTATTTGAACCAAGAATTCTGGAAAAAGTAGAAAAGGGCCAGAATAAAAAGGTGAGGCCCAGGTAAAATGTGACCGCCAAAGCCTAGGACATGAGAAAAACACAAGATATCTATGAGTAAAGGGTATAAGAGGAAGAAGAGGGTTACAGACAAGGTCAACAGAAGGTTGGTGTCAAAAACAACACTGACCTCACTGTTTATCTATCCCAGGGTCAGCCCTGAAAGTGCTCCAAAACAATTCACCAGAACAGTCCAAGTAACACTTCATTTTCAGAAAGGTACCACCCTAAATGTGTTATGACGGAGTGGCTGAGTAACCTGTGCAAGAGAAGAGAGATCTATAGGCTTTGAGCACTAAAACAAACAATTGTTTGGCAATTCTAATGAGCGTGTACTTCTAAGAGAGAAAATGTAACTGGACAATTGCGTAGTTACTGATTTTATTCAGGGCCATCACAGCCCCCCTTCACAGGTCATGCTACTCTGCGGTTAAGTTAATCATCACTCAGCCATCTGATCTTCAGCTGACAGTGAAAGGCTCACAGGGTTACGTTCCTACAATACAAGCCTGTGCCATGTGAATACACAAGCCCAGCAAGGATGCAAAGCAACGGAGTCACTGCTATCACTTTTCCTTACAGAAATTCAGTGAAAGTATTTCTTTTCATTTTTATGGTTTTTTTTTTTAAGTTTGGCTCATAAAATATCAAGGGGAGGTGGGAGATTAAAACAACAGTAATTTGTTTTTTTCACCCATTTAAATAGCAAAGGTATGTATGTTACCCAAAGTAGGCAAGGGTGTAAAGAAATGAACACTTTCTTATACCAACAATGGGAATGCAACTTGGAACAATCACTCTAAATGGAAATTTGACAATATGCAATCAATGTTTAACACACATTCATGGTCTTTGACCGTGAAATGCCACTCCTAGGAATTTATTCTTAGAAAGTAATCACAGATCGACCAAAAAAAAATCTAACTATAAAAATATTTACTGTTATAATGATTGTAAAATGGAAAAAAAATGGAAACAATATAAATATCAATCAAAGAAAATCATTTAAATAAATTATGGTATATTCATATTATGGAATATTATGTTACCAATCATAATGATATTGTGGAATATATAACAATAATGTTGATAATAATAACAGCAGCAGTACCAAATGAGGTACTTACTATGTGATAAACATTATTCTAAGCACTTTACATGTCTTAAGCCTTTCAATCCCCAAAATAGCCTTAGGAGGTAGCTATTAACCATTGTTATCGCATTTTACTGATGAAAAAAAGAGATGTTGGGGCAGATGCTAAAGCAGAGAGTCGTTATACAACATGCCAAGGTCACATGGCTAATAAAGGGCACATCAGAAATTCAAACACCATTTAGTCTGTGCTCCTGGCCATTCTGGGTCAATCAAGAATATTTAATGATGTGGAAACTTCTTCTTGTTGTATTGTTAAGAGAAAGTAAGTTATAAAAGAGGAACAAAGGAGGGAAAGAAGGAAGGAAGGGAGGGAGAGGGGGAAATAGAAAAGACTCTTAACACTGAACATTTAGAGTTATTCTGATATTTTTTAGTGTGTTTTCTCTATTTTCCAAATTCCTTCAATAGGAAAATTTTTTATTTTAATTTTTAAACTGCACACTGAAAACAGATGGTTATTTACTTTAATGATACTTTGGGAGGTAGCAGCTTACTGGTCCTTATGTGGAGCCTCAAAACATGCTTAAGGGGAAAAAGGGCCAGTCATTCAGAAGGCGACAAGCAGACCTGCCTGCCTTTACCCAACGTTTCTGCTCCTGCAGGCTGACATACAAACCCCTCTGGGGGGCCCACGTGATAGTAATACATTACATTTCTTTTGCATCATTTTAATATAATGACTGCAACGACAAAAACAATAAATACCTTTCAAAAAGTATCTGCCATATGACATTTGTGCCACATGTTTTACAATGTAGTGTCTACTCTTTACAACAACTTCATCGAGTAGGTATTGACCATTTCAACACTTGCAGAAACTAAAATCCAGAGGGCTTAAGGGACTTGCCCAAAGCCACATAACCAGGCAAGTGGGGAGCCAGGAGTTTGGCCCAGGTCCTTATGGCTCTGAAGCCGGGTTCTTCTACCATACCATGCTTTACAGTGAGGCAGTATGGTATAGTAGTTAAGAGCACTGATTCTGGAAAACGATTTTATCAGTTTGAATCCTAGCTCTGTGACCTTGGACAAATTACTTACGCTCTCTGTGCCTCAGCTTTCTCATTCAAAAAATAGTACCTAGGTGGCAGGGCTATTATGAATCAAGACTTTATTGCACATAAATCACTTCCATCAGGAAGTATATGTAGATTCTGAACAAACCCATTTTAGGAATTTGCAACCAAAAGTGTGCAGCATTGATCAACACAACAAAACCTAGTGGGCATTCCACAAATTTTCAAAGATAATAACAAACATGTGCAGTGCCTACTATGTGCCACACCCGGTTGTAAGCACTTTGTACAAATTAACTCACTCAATCTTCAAAACAAAAAATGCCAAGAAGCCTAGCAAACTTACATAACTTTCTGCTGGCAATTTTATAGTACTGGTAACATCCCTTCCTTTACCTGGACTCTTCGTAGATGGGCCACACGCTCCTCTATGGAGGTCTGCAAGGCCAAAGGGACTTTCAGAATCTCTTGGTAATTGTCCATCAGAAATGTCACCAACCTAGCAGCTAATAAGTCATCCAAGTCCACTTCATCTTTGGAACACAAGATGCAATGGGAAAACGTCTGAACCATCTAAAAAAAAAAAAAAAAAAATAGAGGGGAGGGAGGGTGAATTTTTAAATAAACACAGATGAGGTTTTTTCACTACTCTGAACTGAGTGCCATCTAATTTGCAAAAACCAAATGTGCCTAGTCAGTGAGAAATGGCCCACAGCACAGGGTGCACATCTCACCTGGCACCTGGCCACACCTTGTCATCTCAGGTGGGCTGAACAGAATGTGCGTCACATCTCACAGAGACTTAGCAGAGATGCTTGTCTGAGCAGTTTTTAAAGGCACTCCCTTTTATAGATGGTTTTAAATATATATATTTAAAAAATTCTGAAAATTATTATCACCATCACAACTTGGATCATGTAGCACTTTTAAGTTAAAAGTACTTTATAGCCATTTAGTCTAATAATATCCTAATTTCATTATTGTCTTATTTCGTTGTTTTAAAAAAAAATTGCGAGCACAATCTATGTGCCTCAACAATTAGTTTTTCCTAGTTAATTGTTATTTTCTTCAGGATTTTGTATGTACATTTGACAATCACCTTTGAACAAAACCATCAGAAGTGCATTAGGTGATGAAATACAAAAAATATTATAGCAGCCGTTTCCATAGAATTCATTTTAACTAATCCATTCTTAATGCAATCCTTTGGATGGACTATTTTTTCCTTTTCCTACTAATTTTATTGTTGACAATCTTATTTCAAAATCTATAAGCATGTAAATGAAACAAGTCAGGCACAGAAAGACAAATACTATATGATATCACTTATATATGGAAACTAAAAAATACAAGAAACTAGTGAATATAACAAAAAAGAAACAGATTCACAGATATAGTGAACAAACAAGTGGTTACCAGTGGGGAGAGTGAAGAGGGGAGGCGCAATATGTGGAATCTAAAAAAATGGTACAAATGAACCTATTTACAAAACAGAAATTGAGTCACAGATGTAGAAAACAAACTTATAGTTACCAAAAGGGAAAGGGGCAGAAGGATAAATTGGGAGATTGGGATTGACATATACACACTACTATATATAAAATAGATAGCTAATAAGAACCTACTGTATAGCACCTACTGTATCTATTCAACACTCTGTAATGACCTATATGGAAATAGAACCTAAAAAAGAGTAGATATATGTACAGGCATAACTGACTCACTTTTCTGTACAGCAGAAACTAACACAACATTGTAAATCAACTATACTCCAATTAAAAAAAAAGAATTACAAATTATTATGTACAAAATAAGCTACAAGGATATATTATACAGCACAAGAAATATAGCCAATATTTTATAAAAACTATAAATGGAACGTTTAAAAATTGTAAATCACTATATTATACGCCTGCAACTTATATAATATTGTACATCAACTATAATTTTAAAAACCTATAAGCATGATGTCATGTAATTCTGTTTAATAAGACTTCATTTCATCAACATACTGCAGATGATACTTTATCTTCACTCACATATATGTACAGAGGGAGAGACACACACAGAGACTTTATCTGGAGACTAGGGACCCCAGGGGATCTGTGAGTGCCTTGAAATTGTATAGAAAATTTTACACATGCATTCTTCTGGGGAATAGGTGCAAAGTTTTCTTCAGCTTTACAAAAAGGTCCATTAGCCCACCTACCCATCCACCCACCCCCCAAAAAAGGTCAAGAATCACTCTACTGGGTGCTGATTTGTCCTCTGATCTTATACCACACCTCTAAAAGTCGAACAGTGGACCCTCAGGCATACACAATGGTTCACCAACATATAGAAAGGATGTACATCCCAATGAAACATCAATTTTGCTCTAAGATATTTTTTGAGGAAAATTAATAAATTTTGCTAGTAAATAATCCTAAACCTAGACCCTATTTTAAAACACATGCTGACATGACAAAGTAGAATTCAAAATTAGCCTGTTTTTAAGCAAAACAGAATATATTAAGAAATATCCTCACTCATGGACCCTTAGATCATACCCTGAAAGACACACATTCTTTCCTTCCAAGTTGTCTGGTCTAACTCTATAGTTTACTTCTTCCCTCTTTAATCCATGATATATGCTGCATCTTCTCCTATTGGTTATAGTAACAAAAGTTTTGCGACTCTTTTTGTCCTGGAGGAGAGAATGCTGTTTCTTGACACGCCAGTAATCCTTTCTGTCCACGCTTCCTTCTCTTGTGTTGACAGCAGGCAGGATGCAGCAGCTATCTCTACACTCACTCTATACTCTACCCCTACTCACTCTTTACTTTTCATTATGTTCTTTAAGTCACTAAGACCAAAAGCACAATACCAGTCTGGGTGGATTCCAAGCCATGGCTCTTTAAGTCGGCCTGCCTTGTACCTTCCTCTGGTTGCCAAGCTAGTAAACTTTACTCAAGTGAATTTTAACCCCGAAACTCCAGTCCTCGTAGATGTTAGAAATCAACGTACCAGTGTTCGGGTGCCAAAGCCATCACACAGTGGTGGCATCTCCTTATTTAAGCAGATCCTTGCCATCATCCTCATCAACAGCTGTAACTTTCTTCTATTTTCAGGAGGCAGGAGGAGGCAGCAAACTTGAAATGCTTCAATGGCCATTTTCTCTTTCTGTAACAAACCTGATTTAGAAAAAAAAAAAAAAGGGTTTTAATCCTTTAAAAACCTATAGCCTACCTGACTCTATTATGTTCACATTTTTACAAAACATGTATTACTAAAATTATATAAAGCATGTTTGCATGTGCAATTATACTGGGCTAACTGACATAGATCCACTGTCACAAATCTGCATAGAAAACACGAACCACCAACCAGCGTTGGCAAATATATAAAACAAATACAGCCATTTCCCCCTCCCACACCCTTGACAGATAAAACTAAATTTTCATAGCATTCTTTCCCTCTGAGCCAGGAGCAGTCAGGTTAAGCCTAACTTAACTCTCAACACTCTGCAAGAGGTCCAAGACAGCATGAGCAAGAACATGAATGTGCCATCACTGCCCTGAAGTTTCCCCTTGTGTACTATTTCCTCACATGGTCACCATCCTGCATGACTCTCACAGACTAAATAATAGGATTAATGCTGTTAGAGTCATTCCGGTGCCTAATGGCTCTGCTTCTTTCTAAATAACACCTTCCTCCCACTTAAGCTATTTTTTCTAGCTAAGTGTGATGATTCAATCATGTTACATGTCATCCCTCCTCACCCAATATGATTTTGCTAAAAATTAGGGTATTCTAATATTGTGCTCTCTTCAACCATATTTGTCTCTGGACACACACACCTCCAAGCCTTCTGAAGAGATGAAACTGCTTTCACCCATTTATTGGTTCATATCCAACTTTTTCAAGTTCCAACTAGTCTCTGCTTGGAGACAAAACCATCTTTTATATTCAGTAAATATTTACTGGCCATGTACGATATGCCAGGAACAATGCTAGGTCTCAGAAATATAAAAATATGCCAGGTCCCTTCCTTTAAAGAGCTTATACACTGTGAGAAGGAGAGGCCCATAAAAAAGTAAGTAGCAAAATGTGAGAGGTGCTGCAAGAGACATGTGCAACAGGCATATTAGGGAACCTGTAAGTCACTCAATAAGACTATAGCATAGGCTGTGAGTGCCCAATAGAAATGAAGCGAAAAAAGTGAGCAGAGATGAGATCTTAGAAGGCCTTGAATGCCAGAGTAAGGACTTTGGGTTTGAAGGAAAAAAAGGAAAGGAGCTGGGGAATGATGAGAAAATACTCCTAGAGTTTTGGGGAAAGTTACTCGCTAAGGGGGACATTTGAGCAGAAATCTGAAGAAAATGAGAGTATGCCTGGCAGATATCACAGAGACAAATTTTCACGGTAAAGGAAATAGCAATGACAAAGATTGTGACAAGGGAGTATGTCTGGAATGTCTGAGGAACAGCAATGAGGGCAGTGTGAAGAGAGAGGGGTATGCAAGGAATATTCAAGTCAGAAATGAGGTTAGAGAGGAAGCCAAGAGCCAGATCATGTAGAACCTTGTAGACTATCATTAAGGACTCTGGGTTTCACTGTAAGTGACCCAAGAAGCCATTGAAGGATTCTGGGCAGGAGAGCCATTTGGTCTGAATTATTTTTACTCTGGCAGCTGTATAGAGAATAGACTGTAAAAGGGTAACAGGAAGGGAGGAAGGAAGATTCAAGGCATGATTACAGTCTGCATGAGGTTGGAACTGGTAGCAGCTGGATCTGGTAAAGACCAATTACATTCTAGATCTATTTCTCCATGAAGTCTTTCACTTTTGCCACAAAGACTTCTATCACATTAGGCCACAAATCCCTTCTTTTACCAAATTATAAACACCTGTGGAGAGTCAAATTTCACCTTAACTTTATATGTTTCATATATATATATATATATACACACACACACACACACACACACACACAGAGTTTTATAAATAAGACTTCAAGATAATTGAAATCATAATGCATTTCTTTTGGCAAGTCCTATTTCCTAGTGTATGGTACAAAGCATAAAAGTAAACACTCAAGGGTAGGGGGAGGGACAAAATGGTAGAGTAGAAAGACCCTGAACTCACCTTCTCCCATGGGCACTCCAAAGTTGCAACTACTTACAGAGCTATGAAAATGACCCGAAGACTAGCAGAAAAGATTTTCCACAACTAAAGATATAAAGAAAGAGTCACAATGAAACATGTAGGAGGAGCAGAGATTCAATATTAAAGGACCCACATAAATGAGTGGGCAACCCACAAATGGTAGGAATATCACAACTGCAGAGGTCCTCACCAGAAAGTGAGGGGTCAGCGCCTACATGGGGCTCCCCAGCTTGGGGTTCCTGCACCAGAAGGACAAGCACCCAGGACATTTGGCTTTGAAACCAAGTGGGGCTTACCTTCAGGAGGGCTGGAGGGCTGGAGGAAACAGAGTCTCCACTCTTAAAGGGCATGTGCAAAATCTCACGTACTCTGAGTCCCAGCACAGAAGCAGTAGTTTGAAAGGAGCCTGGGTCAAACCAACTTGCTCATCTTGGAGAGTCTCCCAGAGAGGGAGGAGGAGACTGGGATTCTTCCTGGGGGTGGAGACACTGGCAGCAGCCATTTTGGGGAGCTCATTCTACCGTGATGAACCAGTGCTGGCAAGCACCATTTTGGAATCCTCCCTCTAATCTACTAGTGCGAGGGGGCCTGCCCCACCCACCAGCGGGTCCACAGCAGCCACATGGACCACCAGATCACAGAGCCAGCCATGTGTGAAGCCTACCCCACCCTCCAGCAAGCCCACATCCACCACACGACTCAGGGCCTTGCAGTCAATTGGGCTGGGGGTGAAGGGGAGCAGCCCCACCTCCCAGTGCACCCACAGTAGGTGGCCTCACCACAACAAAAGGGCAAACGCAGCCTACATAGGGAGCACCCACAGGGCATATAGCTCTGGTGACCAGAAGGGGGTGATGTGCCACTGGGTCCCACAATACATCTCCTATATAAAGCTACTTCTCCAAGATCAGGAAATGTAACCAACCTACTAAATACATAGACATAAAAACAGAGAATTACACAAAATGAGGCTAAGAAGCAATATATTCCAAAAGAAGGAACAATACAAAACCTCAGGGAAAAAACTTAAAGTGGAGATAAGCAATCTACCCAATAAAGAGTTCTGGGTAATGACAATAAAGATACTCACTGAACTCAGGAGAGGAATGGACGAACACAGTGAGAATTTCAACAAAGATTTAGAAAACATAAAGAACCAAACAAAGTGGAAGAATACAATAATTGAAATACACTAGAAGGAATCAATAGTAGACTAGATATAGTAGACCCAGAGGAACAAATCAGCAGTCTGGAAGACAGAGCAGTGGTAATTCACCCAGCTGAACAAAAAAAAAAAACAGAAAAAAAACTTTTTAAAATGAGGATAGTTTAAGAGACCTCTGGAACAGCATTAAGTATACTAACATTTGAATTATAGGGGTCCCAGAAGGAGAACAGAGAAAGAAGGGGGAAGAGAACTTATTTGAAGAAATCACAGCTGAAAATATCCCTAACCTGGCAAAGGAAAAAGACATCCAGGCCCAGGAAGTAAAGAGAGTCCCAAACAAGATTAACCCCAAAAGGTCCACAACAAGACACATTATAATTAAAATGGCAAAAATTAAATGTAAAGAGAGAATCCTAAAAGCAGCAAGAGAAAATCAACTAGTTAGGTACGAGGGAAGTCCCATAAAACCACAAGCTGATTTTTCAGCAGAAACTTTGTGGGCTGGAAGGGAGTAGAACAATACACCCAAAGAGATGAAAGGAAAAATACTTACAACCAAGAATACTCTACCCAACAAGGTTATCATTCAGAGTTGAAGGAGAGATAAAGAGTTTTATAGATAAGCAAAAGCTAGAAAGACTTCAGCACCACCAAACTGGCCTTACAAAAAATGTTAAGGGACTTCTCAAAGCAAAAAAGAAAAGGCCACAACTAGAAATGTAAAAATTATGAAAGGAAAAATCTCACTGGTAAAGGCAAACATACAGTAAAGGTAGTGGATCAACCAGTTATAAAGCTAATAGGAAGTTTAAAAGGCAAAAGTAGTAAAATTCACCTATGTCTACAATAAGTAGTCAAAGGATACACAAAACAAAAAGAGGAAGAAATCAAAAAATACCTGGAGGCAAATGAGAGTGGAAATACAATGATCCAAAATTGATGGGATGAAGTAAAAGCAGTTCTGAGAGGGAAGTGACACAAGCTTACTTCAGGAAACAAGAAAATCTCAAACAACCTAAACTTACACCTAAAGGAACTAGAAAAAGAAGAACAAACAAAACCCAAAGTTAGTAGAGGGAAAGAAATAAATATCAGAGAAGAAACAAATTAAAAAAAGACGAAAAACAAAAAACAAACCGAAAAATAAAAACCACCAATTACACTAAAGGCTGGTTCTTTGAAAAGATAAATAAAATTGATAAATCATTAGATTCATCAAGAAAAAAGAGAGAGGGCCCAAATCAATAAAATCAGAAATGAAAGAGGAGTAGTTAAACAGATACCACAAAAATACAAGGATCATAAGAGATTACCACAAACAAAAATTATATGCCAATAAATTGGACAACCTAAAAGAAATGGATAACTTCCTAGAAATGTACAGTCTCCCAAGACTAAATCTGAAAGAAACAGAAAACTTGAACAGACCAATTACCAATAATGAAATTGAATCAGTAATGAAAAAACCCCAAACAAACAAAAGTCCAGGACCAGAAAACTGTTAGAACTAATAAACAAATTCGGTAAAGTTGCAGGATACAAAATCAATATACAAAAATCTGTTGTATTACTATACACTAATAATGAACTATCAGAAAAAGAAATTAAGAAAATCCCATTTACAATTTCATCAGAAAGAATAAAATACCTAGGAATAAATCTAATGAAGGAGATAAAAAACTTGTACTCTGAAAACAATGAGACATTAATGAAAGAATTCAAAGATGACAAAAACAACTGGACAGATGTGCAGTGCTCATGCATTCGTGCTCGTTGTTAAAATGGCCATACTACCCAAGGCAATCTACAAATTCAATGTAATCCCTAGCAAAACACCACTGGCATTTTCTACAGAACAAGAATAAATAATTCTAAATAATTTTTATGGAAACACAAAAGACCCTGAATAGCCAAAACAATCTTGAGGAGGAAAAACAATGCTGAAGGTAGCATACGCCCTGATTTAAAACTATACTACAAAGCTTCAATCATCAAAACAGTATGGTACTGGTACAAAAGCAGACACACAGATCAATGGAACAGAATAGACAGCCCAGAAGTGAACCACACTAATATGAGCAATTAATCTTCAATAAAGGAGGAAAGAATATACAATAAAGATAAGACAGCCACTTCAATAATTGGTGCTGGGAAAACTGGAAAACTACATGCAAGAGAATCAAACTGGAGTACTCTCTCACACTATGCACAAAAATAAATTCAAAATGGATTAAAGATTTAAATGTAAGACCTAAAAACATAAAACTTCTAGAAGAAAACAGGCAGCGTGCTCTTTGACACTGGTTTTATAATATTTTTTGGATATGTATCCAGAAAAACAAAAGCAAAAATAAACAAATGGGACAACATCAAACTAAAAAGCTTTTTGCATGGTGAAGGAAACTATGAACAAAAGGAAAAGGCCAATTACTGAATGGGAGAAGATTTACAAACAATGTATTCAATAAGGGGTTAATACCCCCCCCAAAAAAAACAGAACTCATACAATTCAACATCAGAAAACCAAACCACCTGATTAAAAAGGGGACAGAGGATCTGAACAGACATTTTTCCAAAGAAAACATACAAATGGCCTACAGGCACATGGAAAGATGTTCAACATCACTCATCATCAGGGAAATGCAAATCAAAACCACAGTGAGATACCACCTCACACCTGTCAGAATGGCAGTTATCAAAAAGACAACAAGTAAGGGTTGGTGAAGATGTGGAGAAAAGGGAACTCTTGTGCACTGTTAATGGGAATGCAAGTTGGTGCAGCCATTATGGAAAACATTATAGAGATTCTTCAAAAATTAAAAAATATAACTACCATATGATCTAGCAATTCCACTCCTGGGTATATATCTGAAGAAAACAAAAACAGTAATTATAAAAGATACATGCACCCCTATTTCATTCCAGCATTATTTACAATAGCCAAGATATGGACGCAACCAAAATGACCACCAATAGATGAATGGATAAAGAAGGTGTGTGTGTTTGTGTGTGTGTGTATGTATATATATATATATATATATATATATATATATATATATCACACACACACAATGGAATACTACTCAGCCATTAAAAAGAATGAAATCTTGCCACTGCCAACAACATGGATGGACCTAGAGGGTATTATGCTAAGTAAAATAAGTCAAAGAAAGACAAATACTGTATGATTTCACTAAAAAACCAAAGGAGTGAACAAACATAACAAACATAACAAACATAACAAAACAAAAACAGAGCTATAGATACGTAGAATGAACAGGTGGTTGCCAGAGGGGAGATGTGTGGGGAGAGGAAAGAAAAAGTGAGGGAGACTAAGAGGTACAAACTTCCAGTTGCAAAATAAATGCATCACAGGTATGAAATTACACATATATACATTTAGTACATTAGGGGAATATAGTCAATAACTATGTAATATCTTGTATGGTGACATACTGTAAAAATACTCATCTTGGTGATCAGTTTAAAATGTACAGAAATATCAAATCACTATGTTGTATAACAGGAATTAACGTAGTGTTGCAGGTCAATACATCGAAAACAAACAAATAGACAAACTCATAGAAAAAGAGACCAGATTTCTGGTTGCCAGAGGCAGGGATGGGGGGATTGGATGAAGGCAATCAAAGGTACAAACATCCAGCTAAAAGGTAAATAAGTACTAGGAATGTGATGTACAACAAAATAAATATAATCAACACTGCTGTATGTTATATATGAAAATTGTTAACAGAGTATATCCTAAGAGTTCTCATCACAAGGGAAAAAAAAACATTTTTTTCTATTTCTTTAATTCTGCATCTATAGTGACATGATGGATGTTCACTAAACTTATTCTGGTAATCATTTCAGGATGTATGCAAGTCAAATCATTATGCTGTTTATGTTAAACTTATAAGGTGTTGTAGGTCAATAATATCTCAATAAAACTGGAAGAAAAATATTAAAAAAGAAAGCAAACAGAAACAAAAGAAAGAAAGAAAATCATCTGTTTAAAGAAAAAATAACAACAATATATAGTAGGGTTATAACACATTATTAAAAATATATGTAGCACTAAAATGTATGATAACAATAGCACAAAGGGCAGTGGAAAAAAATGAAAGAATGTTGTTGTAAGGTAGCAACATTATAAATGAAATAGTACAATATTTAAAGGTAGGCAAAATTTTCTTGAGATACAAAAAGCATGAACCATAAAAGAAAATGATAAAATAGACTTCAAAACTGAAAACTTCTGCTTTTTGAAAGACATTGTTAAGAAAAGGGGGGGAAAGAACCACACTCCAGGAGAAAATATTTGCAATAAATATATCTAACAAAGGATTTACATGCAGAACATACCAATAATTTTTTTTTTTTTTTTGGTACGCGGGCCTCTCCCGTTGCGGAGCACAGACTCCGGACGCGCAGGCTCAGCGGCCATGGCTCACGGGCCCAGCCGCTCCGCAGCATGTGGGATCTTCCCAGACCGGGGCACAAACCCGTGTCCCCTGCATCGGCAGGCGGACTCGCAACCACTGCACCACCTAACCATTTTTATTGAAGAATTAATTTACAATGTTGTGTTAGTTTCAGGTGTACAGAAAAGTGATTCAGTTATATATATATTTACTATATCATATAGATTTATTTATATGTGCATATATATATACATATAATTCTTTTTCAGATTCTTTTCCATTATAGGTTATTATAAGATATTGAATATAGTTCCCTGTGCTATACAGAAGGTTTTTGTTGCTTATCTATTTTACATATAGTAGTGTGTAATTTATGTGTTTAGTTACAGCCAGTGAATACCTAGGCATTTGCCTGAATTTCCATCTTTAAGAACTACCTAACTCACTTTATTCCAATAATCTTGACATAACAGTAGTCATGACATTTGGAGATGATTCAGTATCTTTACCTTGGCCCATCTGCAATTTCAAAAGCTTGGGCCATAAGCCCTGGGCCCTGAGAGCAGAGAGCACCACCAGCAAGAACTTCAGACTAACATGGGCAAGAGCTCTCTGTCTGGTCAAATGCACCAAGTAGGCACTCTCTGAAAAAAGGAATTGTTTTCCACTATGGGATAAGGACCCTGAGATAACCTGAAGCGCATGAGGGCAAAGAGGTTACAAAGCAAGATGGCACACAGCTCCAGAGGATCTCCTAGAAATCACTACACAAAAGAACCAAAGAATGGAAAATCTAAACTTATGGATATTTCTAGGCTAAAAAACAAAGGAGAAGATCTCAGCCTTTGAGTTACATGATCCAATGTATAACCGGTCTAGTGAATTTCAATGGCATTTTCTAAACTTTACATCTAGGAGAAAGCAAACAGCAAAGACCTACTGTGTCAGCCTTCCAGCCTATTAGCACATCAACCAGGAGCCAGCCACAAACTCACCTGCCTATAGGAGCAGAAGTCAAAAATATAAACTCTTATGTGAATTTCCTATTTCTTAAAGTTTGACAATTAATTAAACTTTCTTTTTAAAACACACAAGTTAAACCAGATGTATTCATGAGCCAGATTTGGCCCATAGATCACCAGTCTAGGATCTCAGATATTAACATCATATAACACACAAGCCAGCCAATTTTCCAAAACACTCTTCCCTGCTCCCATGCCCCTTTGTGCTTACTTTCTGCCTTCTCTTTTCCTCAATGCCAACTTATTGCAAGCTACACAGCTCAGTGGATTCTAGGGTGCATGTGAAGTGTGTGTAAAGGCTGCTATACTATCTCACTCACCCTATTCAAGAGTCAGCCGAACTCTGATCTTAATATAAGGAACTGCCATTTTGGAAATGAAGATTTATTACTAGTCACAGTTATGTTGTTAGGTCAGACTGCTGAGACGAAGTATAGTATAAGTAAAGGGTAAGTCTTAAACCTCCAAAAATGTCTCTTTTTTTTTCCGTTTTTTTTCTTTAAGAACACTTCGATATCCTGTTTCACCTATCAATGACTGTTCTCAGGGTCACAGTTATGGCATAAAGCCAGAATTATTTCATGCAAGAAGCAAAGGAATAACCCTCAAAAGAAATGCATTAACTAAACTAAAAACCATTTCCATTGAAATTGCTGCAGAATTAGCTTCTACAACAAAGTAGACTGATTACCTACTTTAAAGCATTTTATCTAAGGGGATCCTATTCCAATCAAAGTAAGTCAAAAGGTTTAAGGAATGACTAATTCCTCCTGGGATTCAACCTATGTATCGAGTTTGCACAGACCTAGATATGATACACTGTCCCACAGATTCTAACAGGACTGCTATATTAGATAATCTTTGTTATTCATATAAACAAATTATGGTCATCATAACCTAGAAGACTTTTTTCTTTCACTATGTAAAGTTCTAAAAACTATGGTTTTCAATGCAGGGTGTCTGAAATATATTCACTTGAGCAGGACTGATCAGGGAAGGTTAATATATGTCACCATCTATACACACTAGTCTATTATTGCTGACACCTAAGAATAATAAATTCTCCATTCTATCCATCCTTTTCCACCTCAAAGCCTCTACTGAAAATATTTTAGCTGACGGCTGACTCTGACATCAATTTGGAAACAACCAGCTTTAATTCCTAGATGAGATCAAAATGAACAATTGGGGGTAGAACAGACCAATGATATCACAAATGTAACTGATGCAAATTGGAACTCATACATTTTTAAACACCTTCCATTTGATTTCCTAGAGGCCAGTGCTCAAATGAGAATTTCTTCAGTCAGCTTCCACTGAGCTTCCAACTGACTCTACCCAGAAAGGCTCTCATTCAGATTCCATAGAGAAATCAAAAGCTTTACAGACAAGTAAAAGCTAAGAGGATTCAGCACCACCAGACCAGCTTTGCAACAAATGCTAAAGGAACTTCTCTAAGTGGAAAAGGAAAGGCCACAACTAGAAACAAGAAAATAGCAAACGGAAAAGCTCACTGGTAAAGGCAAACATACAGCAAACATACAGCAAAGGTTGGAAATCATCTGCACACAAATATGATATCAAAACCAGCAACTGCAAGAAGAAGAGAACACAAATGCAGGATATTGGAAATGCACTTGAAATTAAAAGAGCAGCAACTTAAAACAATCTTGTTTATATATATAGACTGCTATATCAAAAGCTCAGGGTAACAACAAACTGAAAATCTACAATAGATACACATGAGAAAGAAAAAGGAATCCAAACACAACACTAAAGTTAGTTATCAAATCACAAGAGAATAAAAGAGGAAGGGAAGAAAAAACACCTACAAAAACAAATCCAAAACAATTAACAAAATGGCAGTAAGAACATGCATATCAATAATTATCTTAAATGTAAATGGATTAAATGCTCCAACTAAAAGACATAGACTGGCTGAATGGATATAAAAACAAGACCCGTATATATCATGTCTACAGGAGAACCACTTCAGATCTAGAGACATACACACTGAAAGTGAGAGGATGGAAAAAGGTATTCCATGCAAATGGAAATCAAAAGAAAGCTGGAGTAGCAATACTCATATCAGACTGTTGTAACAGACAAAGAAGGACACTATATAATGATCAAGGAATCAATCCAAGAAGAAGGTATAACAATTGTAAATATATATGCACCCAACATAGGAGCACCTCAATATATAAGGCAAATACTAACAGCCATAAAAGGAGAAATCAACAGTAACACAATAATAGTGGGGAACTTTAACACCAAACTTTCATCAATGGACCATCAAGATGGTCCATCCATTTCTATCAGATCATTCAGATACAAAATCAATAAGGAAACACAGGCCTTAAATGACACATTAGACCAGATGAACTTAATTGATATTTATAAAGCATTCCACCCAAAAGCAGCAGAATACACATTCTTCTCAAGTGCACATGGAACATTCTCCAGGATTGATCACATGCTGCGCCACAAAGCAAGCCTCAGTAAATTTAAGAAAACTAAAATCATATCAAGCAACTTGTCCAACCACAACACTACAAGATTAGAAATCAACCACACAAAAAAAACCAAAAAAACGGTGAAAAAAACGGTGAAAAAACGGTGAAAAACACAAACACATGGAGGCTAAACAATATGCTACTAAACACCCAACACATCACTGAAGAAATCAAAAGGGGAAATCAAAAAATACCTAGAGACATATAAAAATGAAAACACGAAAATCCAAAACCTATGGGATGCCGCAAAAGCAGTTCTAAGGGGGAAGTTCATAGTAATACAATCTTACATCAGGAAACAAGAAAAATCACAAATAAACAACCTAAACTTGCACCTAAAGCAACTAGAGAAAGAACAAACAAAACCCACAGTTAGTAGAAGGAAAGAAATCATAAAGATCAGAGCAGAAATAAATGAAATACAAATGAAGAAAATAGAAAAGATCAATGAAACTAAAAGCTGGTTCTTGTAAAGATAAACAAAATTAACAAACCTTTATCCAGACAGATTAAGAAAAAGAGGGAGAAGGCTCAAATCAATAAAATTAGAAATGAAAAAGGAGAAGTTACAATGGACACCACAGAAATACAAAGGTTCATAAGAGACTAGTACAAGCAACTATATGCCAATAAAAAGGACAACCAAGAAGAAATGGACAAATTCTTAGAAAGGTACAATATCCCAAGAGTGAGCCAGGAAGAAACAGAAAATATGAACAGACCTATCACAAGTACTGAAACTGAAACTGTGATAAAAAAAAAACTCTCAACAGCAGGACAGGAATAAAGACACAGACATAGAGAATGGACTTGAGGACACGGGGAGGGGGAAGGGTAAGCTGGGACAAAGAGACAGAGTAGCATGGACATAATATACACTAGCAAATGTAAAACAGATAACTAGTGGGAAGCAGCCACATAGCACAGAGAGGCCAGCTCAGTGCTTTGTGTCCACCTAAAAGGGTGGGATAGGGAGGGTGGGAGGGAGACGCAAGAGGGAGGAGATATGGGGATGTATGTATATGTATAGCTGATTCACTTTGTTATACAGCAGAAACTAACACACCATTGTAAAGCAATTAAACTCCAATAAAGATGTTAAAAAAAAAAAACTCCCAATGAACAAAAGTCCAGGACCAGTTGGCTTCACAGGAAAATTCCATCGAACATTTAGAGAAGAGTTAACACCTACCCTTCTGAACTATTCCAGAACATTGCTGAGGAAAGAAAACCCCCAAAATCATTCTATGAGGCCACCCTCACCCTGATACCAAAACCAGACAAAGATACCACACAAAAAGAAAATCACAGGCCAATATCACTGATGAACATAGATGCAAAAATCCTCAGCAAAATACTAGCAATCCAAATCCAACACTGAATTACAATGATCATACACTATGATCAAGTCAGATTTATCCCAGGGATGTAAAGATTTTTCAATATCTGCAAATCAATCAGTGTTATACACCACATCAACGAATTGAAGAATAAAAACCATATGATCATCTCAATAGATGCAGAAGAAGCTTTTGACAAAATTCAACGCCCATTTATGATAAAAAAAAAAAAACTCTCCAGAAAGTGGGCATAGAGGGAACATACCTCAACATAATAAAGGCCATATATGACAAACTTACAGCTAGCATCATACTCAACAGTGAAAAGCTGAAAGCACTTCCTCTAAGATCATGTACAAGACAAAGATGTCCACTCTTGCCACTTTTATTCAACATAGTTTTGGAAGTCCTAGTAAAAGCAATCAGAGAAGAAAAAGAAATAAAAGGAATCCAAATTAGAAAAGAAGAAGTAAAACTGTCACTGTTTGCAGATGACATAATACTATACATAGAAAATCCTAAAGGTGCCACCAGAAAACTACTAGAGCTCATCAATGAATCTGGTAAAGTTACAGGATACAAAATTAATACACAGAAATCTGTTGCATTTCTATACACTAACTACCAATGACCAGAAAGAGAAATTAAAGAAACAATCCCATTTACCATTGCATCAAAAAGATTATAATACCTAGGAATAAACCTACCTAAGGAGACAAAAGACCTGTATTCTGGAAACTGTAAGACACTGATGAAAGAAATCGAAGATGACACAAACAGATGGAAAGATATACCATGTTCCTGGATTGGAAGAATCAATATTGTCAAAATGACTATACTATCCAAGGTAATCTACAGATTCAGTGCAAGCCCTATCTAATTACAAGTGGCATTTTTCACAGAACTAGAACAAAAACTTTCACAATTTGTACGGAAACACAAAAGACCCCCAATAGCCAAAGGAATCTTGAGAATGGAAAACGGAGCTGGAGGAATCAGGCTCCCTGACTTCAAAACTATACTACAAAGCTACAGTAACCAAGGCAGTATGGTACTGGCAGAAAAACAGAAATATAGATCAATGAAACAGGATAGAAAGCCAAGAAATAAACCCATGTACCTATGGTTAATTAATCTATGACAAAGGAGGCAAGACTATACACTGGAGAAAAGACAGTCTCTTCAATAAATGGTACTGGGAAAACTGGACAGCAACATGTAAAAAAAATGAAATTAGAACATTCTTTAACAACAAACACAAAAATAAACTTAAAATGAATTAAAGACCTAAATGTAAGGCCAGATACTATTAAACTCTTAGAGGAAAACACTCTGACATAAATCACAGAAAAGATCTTTTTTGATCCATCTCCTAGAGTAATGGAAATGAAAACAAAAACAAATGGGACCTAATTAAACTTAAAAGCTTTTGCACAGCAAAGGAAACCATAAAAACGATGAAAAGACAACCCACAGAATGAGAGAAAATATTTGCAAATGATATGACCAACAAGCAATTAGTCTCCCAAATTTACAAACAGCTCATGTGACTCAATATTTAAAAACACACACACACACACACACACACACACACACACACACACACACACAATCAAAAAATGGGCAGAAGACCTAAATGGACATTTCTCCAAAGAAGATACAGGTGGCCAAGAGGCATACAAACAGATAATCAACATCACTAATTATTAGAGAAATGCAAATCAAAACTACAATGAGATATCACCTCACACCAGTCAGAATGGCCATCATCAAAAAATCTACAAACAATAAATGCTGGAGAGGGTGTGGAGAAAAGGGAACCCTCCTACACTGTTGGTGGGAATGTAAATTGATACAGCCACTGTGGAGAACAGTATGGAGGTTCCTTAAGAAAGTAAAAATAGACCTACCTCACGATTCAACAATTCCACTCCTGGGCATATATCTAGAACAAAACATGGATCAAAAGGATACATGTACCCCAATGTTCACTGCAGTGCTGTTTACAATAGCCAAGACATGGAAGCAACCTAAATGTCCACCAACCAACAGATGAATGGATAAAGAAGTGGTACATATGTACAAAAGAATATTACTCAGCCATCAAAGTAAATGAAATAATGTCATTTGCACCAACATGGATGGACCTGGAGATTATCATACTAAGTGAAGTCAGACAGAGAAAGACAAATAACATATGATATCACTTATATGTGGAATCTAAAAAAATTGATACAAATGAACTTATTACAAAACAGAAACAGACTCACAGACTTAGAGAATGAACTTATGGTTACCAGAGGGGAAGGTTGGGAGGGAGGGATAGATACAGAGTTTGGGATTGACATGTACACACTGCTATATTTAAAATAGATAACCAACAAGGATCTACTGTACAGCACAGGGAACTCTGCTCAGTACTCTGTAATAATTTAAATGGGAAAAAGAATAGATACATGTATAACTGAATCACTTTGCTGTTCACCTGAAACTAACACAACATTGTTAATCAACTATACTCCAATAAAAAATTAAAATTTTTTAAAATTGGAATTCGTTTTTTTTTAAGTTCCAAGTTCTTTTGTTTCTAAATTCTACCATAAAACATTATGAAAATGGAAAATGAGAAGAAAATCTAAGAAGTGGTTTTTAATCCTGTCTTTAGAATTTGTCTTTTACCAGTCGCATAATGGCATTAAGTGGCTATAATGAGAATCTACTCAGTTAGTCTTTATGCATCTTAAATAACAGCAAGGAGTCATCATTAGGCATGATATTCACAAGGACATAAGCCCCCCAATTCTCCTTGGTGGAAAACAAAATACCAAGAAGACCCAGTGGTCTCAAAGCACAGTACTAGGTCTAATCCCTTCATCTGTTCTCAATATTGGTCTCTCTGAGAACAAACTCACTCTTATGTACGTGATTTATAAGTGCTCCATTTTGCTTCTTATTATGAGAAATCCTATGAAATCTTAAAATCGACGTATTGTGCTAAGAGATCAGGTACATTATTCACATATTGCTGATACGTTATTTTGTTAGGATACTATGGCTGCATCCCTACTTTCCAACAAGAAAATAAGACAGTAGAAAGGGAAGAGACGGGGAAGGAGGAATGGGAAGGCGAAGACTGCTAAGCCCACAACACTCAAAACCAAGAGGATGCTAATTCCTACAAATTTACATAACAGAGTATGATACCCACACAGTGATTTGGTCACTAAAGCAAACTTTTGGACAAGAAAACAATAATACTTATTGAACAATCACAACATCAACAGAAAAATCTGATTTCCAAGAAGAAAGGAACAATATCAGAAAAGCCTATACCAACAATATTTATTTCTTTTTCCTTTTTACCATGTTTCTTTGACAGTTTAAATTCTGAAATATAAATCTATGTGAGAAGTAGCAACAAGTTTTAGAGAACAGTAGTTACTATATTTTACATGTCACAGATAACAAATAGTCCTACAAAAACCTGTTCCTTCTATAAAAAGAAATAAGATTTCTATATGAAAATATCTCTCTCACACTTGACTATTCATGAAGTCATATCCAGAGTAGTAGATTTACTCATGAAGAGTAAATGTCAAATTTACATTCTTTACCAATAAAGTCATACTTTTTTGTACAGAAATGACATAGAACATATTATTCCTCCCTAAGAAATAAAAACTACTGGTCCGGGGCTTCCCTGGTGGCGCAGTGATTGAGAGTCCGCCTGCTGATGCAGGGGACACGGGTTCGTGCCCCGGTCCGGGAAGATCCCACATGCCACGGAGCAGCTGGGCCCGTAAGCCATGGCCGCTGAGCCTGCGTGTCCGGAGCCTGTGCTCCACAACGGGAGAGGCCCGCGTACTGCAAAAAAAAAAAAAAAACTACTGGTCCTTGTTTAGGTTTCATAACAGAGCTTAACTATTTTCTTTTCCTCCTTTATAGAGCAGGACTCCAACTAGTCAAGCATCCCATCTGTTTTTATTTCAAAAAAGCTATGGAAATTGGGCTAATGGAAGTCTCAAGATAGTGAAAAATGAAATGATTCCATATCAGTAGTGAAGATATACGGTCATTATATTCCAACTTACCTAATACACTGACAAAGGCATCAAAAAGGTGAAACGTAAGCAAAGGCTCCTTCAAGTGACCATAGTAATCAGCTATAGTTTTAAAGACATCTTTTTCAAATCCTAAATACATAGGCTGCTTCAAATCCGAACAATTAGGCCCTGTTAAAAAAGGGAAAGAGAAAGAAAGAGAAACATTAATGGGGCAATCATCTCTAAGTATTAGTCTCTGTGCATAGGTGTGGTGTGTACAGATAATTAAGATCAGAAAAGTTTTCAAGGAGAAGACTAGTACTATACATTTTGCTTATATAAATATACTTTATGTCTAAATTGAAATCTATTATAAAACAATGAGGAAAATCACTGGCTTACTTCCATTTTCAAAGAAACCGACTCTTTCTTTTATGACCTTCTGAAAGGCATTTTTATTAAATGTAAACAGTGATAATTCTCTTCGAAATAGTCAATATTTCGTCTAGTCTTTTTTTGCCATGCGGAATATGGGATTTTAGTTCCCCAACCAGGGGTGGAACCCAAGCTCCCTGCAGCGGAAGTGCGCAGTCCTAACCACTGGACCGCCAGGGAAGTCCAGATATTTTCCTAGTCTTGACACAGCTAACCAACATAGTAATTACCTCATATATGTAATAGATAAGCTATAAAGCAATTTTTTAAAGCTTTTCATTATTTCATCATTGCTATATAATAAAATTCAAGAATCAGGGTTGAGTGAAATAATTTCTGCCTCTAAACTATTTTAGACTAATAAGAATGTATACTCTTTTTCCTAAAGATATTCTGAAAAGGAGATTTTACATTGTGTCTTAAATTCATTCTGATTATAAAACTCTCCATTTGATCACCAACCATCAAAAGATAGTTTATAAAAAATTTAAAAAAAAAATTTTAAAGCTGCTCAAACAAAGACTATGGGAGACAGGATAAAATGACCTCTAAATTCCTATTGAATTCTTTGATCTAAGAGTCTAGGTTTTATTTACCCAACAATGCTTTTGAGTGATTAGTGGCATTGAATGAATTTTTATTAAACAAAATTATAATAGAAAATAACACCAAAGCAGAAACAAACTGATGTTTCTGCTAAAAACAAGTTTAAAAATAAAAAAGATAGTTTATCAAGCAGGGTCATATTGCAAAGTAACTCTAAGAAACCTGGAACAACCTAGGAACCAAGAAGCCTGGAACAAGTGAGGCAGAGATCCCCTTGTATCAGGCACCGAAGAGGAACAAGAAACTCTTAGCTCTCTACAGAGCTGGCAGCAAATGCCCCCAACAATCCATACACAGATGGCAAGATGTACATCGCCAAGTGGAGTGAAGAACTGGATCTGCCCATGCCTGAGGGAAATGGTAAGTGGTCCACGAGGAGCTGCTTGGCCAGCCTTGTCTATTTCCATCACAGTGTGGAAGAAAGGGATGCAAATGGATTGGCCAGTTCTGGGCCAGCAGAACACAAGACTAACAACTGTACCAGAACAGATCTCTACTCTCAGGACAGCAGGAGAAGCCAGTAAAAATTGATAGGAAATTCTTCCTACAGAATCACTGTAACTAAAGAGAAAGTATCAAACAAAAAAGAACAGTTAAGTATTGTGGGCCTTCACATTTCAAGGCCATTGGGATATTGTGGAAACAGCTTTTTGTTGGTCTCCTTTAAAATTCTCTTACCTTTTAATGTTCTAAAATTGACTAAAATAATGAAAATTATTAAATATCTATATGTGTGGTACCTCATTAACCTAGCAGCAAACATAGCCATTTTTACTTGCTTCCTCCTGTATAATATCCCAAGCTTAGTCAGTTGAAATAGTGGGATATGTCTCAGCAAGCAATACACATTGCCTTGAATTACTCCCTCCCAGGATAATATGCAGTTCATTCTAAGCAGTTGTACCCCTTTTTGAACATTTCATCATTCTTGATAAAAATATGCAAAAACAAGCCAAAAAAAGGTTTCCCTAAAAATGCCAATGCATGGCAAGCCCTATGAGAGGAGGCCATAGTTCTAAGATCTTCTGTTTCTCTATCATGTTGAATTTCAGAATACTTTTTAATCTAGTTTTTATAAATGTTATTCCTGAAAGACTTTGGAAAAGAACTATTTACACCCACTTTTTTTTTTTTACATCTTTATTGGAGTATAATTGCTTTACAATGGTGTGTTAGTTTCTGCTCCATAACAAAGCGAATCAGCCATACATATACACATGTTCCCATATCTCTTCCCTCTTGCGTCTCTCTCCCTCCCACCCTCCCTATCCCACTCCTCCAGGCGGTGAGCTGACCTCCCTGTGCTATGCGGCTGCTTCCCACTAGCTATCTACCTTACGTTTGGTAGTGTATATATGTCCATGCCTCTCTCTCACTTTGTCACAGCTTACCCTTCCCCCTCCCCATATCCTCAAGTCCATTCTCTAGTAGGTCTGTGTCTTTATTCCTGCTTTACCCCAGGTTCTTCATGACATTTTTTTTTTCTTAAATTCCATATATATGTGTTACCATACAGTATTTGCCTTTTTTTTTTTAAACATCTTTATTGGGGTATAATTGCTTTACAATGGTGTGTTAGTTTCTGCTTTATAACAAAGTGAATCAGTTATACATATACATTTGTTCCCATATTTCTTCCCTCTTGCGTCTCCCTCCCTCCCACCCTCCCTATCCCACCCCTCCAGGAGGTCACAAAGCACAGAGCTGATCTCCCTGTGCTATGCGGCTGCTTCCCACTAGCTATCTACCTTACGTTTGGTAGTGTATATATGTCCATGCCTCTCTCTCGCTTTGTCACAGCTTACCCTTCCCCCTCCCCATATCCTCAAGTCCGTTCTCTAGTAGGTCTGTGTCTTTATTCCTGTCTTACCCCTAGGTTCTTCATGACATTTTTTTTTCTTAAATTCCATATATATGTGTTAGCATACGGTATTTGTCTTTCTCTTTCTGACTTACTTCACTCTGTATGACAGACTCTAGGTCTATCCACCTCATTACAAATAGCTCAATTTCGTTTCTTTTTATGGCTGAGTAATATTCCATTGTATATATGTGCCACATCTTCTTTATCCATTCATCTGATGATGGACACTTAGGTTGTTTCCATCTCTGGGCTATTGTAAATAGAGCTGCAATGAACATTTTGGTACATGACTCTTTTTGAATTATGGTTTTCTCAGGGTATATGCCCAGTAGTGGGATTGCTGGGCCATATGGTGGTTCTATTTGTAGTTTTTTAAGGAACCTCCATACTGTTCTCCATAGTGGCTGTACCAATTCACATTCCCACCAGCAGTGCAAAAGTGTTCCCTTTTCTCCACACCCTCTCCAGCATCTATTGTTTCTAGACTTTTTGATGATGGCCATTCTGACTGGTGTGAGGTAATATCTCATTGTAGTTTTGATTTGCATTTCTCTAGTGATTAGTGATGTTGAGCATTCTTTCATGTGTTTGTTGGCAGTCTGTATATCTTCTTTAGAGAAATGTCTATTTAGGTCTTCTGCCCAGTTTTGGATTGGGTTGTTTGTTTTATTGTTATTGAGCTGCATGAGCTGCTTATAAATTTTGGAGATTAATCCTTTGTCAGTTGCTTACATCCACTTTTTATTGGATTCTTGCAATCTACGTGCACAAGGAAGAAAAACAGTTAACCTGGTTTTGTATTTATTTAGCATCAGTCCCTCATTCTGTGGCCCACCATGAGGCTGGCCAACAACGAAAGCACCCAGGTCAATGGTCTGCAATAAATGCAGATGGGCCCAAAGGGAAGAGATGAGCAGTAAAACTACAGAAAAAGAGGCACAGGGCCTTCAAAATCTCATATAATCAGCCTATCCTTTCTGTTCCCTATTAGAGGACTATAATGGGAACCTAGACTCATTAAAGATAAGAAGGATAAGGAACAGACTATGACTTTGATGAGACTCAAAGTAAATTTGGGGAGGCCAATGAGAATTTGGAAAAATTAATAATTTTATAAAACTATTCAAAAGGCTGACCTCACCCTTTGGCCACCTTTTTTTCTTTGACATGTAAACAAGCACGTTTATGGATGTGCCAACCATCTGTAAAGCACTGCACTTGATACGTGTGAGAGGTGTCCCTGTTCCCGAGAATTTCTACCTAACATAACATTAATGTGGAGAACATTACTAAGTCGATCCTCACATCTTTCCTCTCCATTGGTAATTCCAGTTATTCCAACCTTTCTGCAGAAGTTTTGTGGCATTATGTATAAATCTTGCTTGAGGGAAAATTATACTCTTCATTACATTTTGATCACCATTGAGAATTCAACATCATAACCACACCTTAATATACACTTTACAACGTATTATAGCCTAGACTTGTTATACTGGCTTCCTCTGTTCATTCCCAGTTGATCAACTTCCAAAATCCTTGGTTTTCCAAAAATTCATAAATGGGTCATTTAACCCATTTATACCTTCTATTTTGTCATTCCGGCCAAAGATATAATTTAGATTAATTTACTTCAAATGACTGAGCAAGAATAAAAAGCACTCCCCCAAACTAAAAACCAAAGGACTCTACATCTCAGAGGGGTTCCAAAACATGAACCAAAAACCTATGAAAATCTTAATAGTTAAACACAGAGAACTTTGGGCTTCTCACAAACTAACGTTGCTATTTATATTTAGGATGATAGTATATAATCATTTTCTACATATTACCACTGAGATCACCCGCAGTGAGCTGAACAGTTATTTTAGTTTCATTCTATAATCAAACAAAACTAACTTCAGTGAAATTAATAATTCAGAGCCTACTAACTCAAGAATTTATACACGTATCTCTGTACATGCTAGTCTTACCCAAAAGGGAAGAAAGAAACCACCTCTCTGAGGTGATCTTTGAGACTCAAAAGACCCTATAGAACAAATATCACCATTATCAGTCAGCTAAAATAACTAGAATTTTCTCATTAAAATCACTTGTTTGGGTTAAGCCATTAACCATTAGAATCCCTTCTTTGGGTTAAGCCTTCTGAAAATCCCAGAAAAATAGTAGTGTTAATGAGATACCATGATAACTCATTTCTTCAGTGCCTATGATATCCAGTGAAGGAGATTTCATATGCCTATGAAAAACTTCAGAGGAGCCGCCCAGGTCCAGACCCCTCATTTTACAGCCAAATTGCTGAAACGGGCTTTTCTGTTTCTCTTCATGCATGTTCTTCTCCTTCCAAACCATGCTGAATACCAATTAGATTAGTTTTCTAAAACATTTCTCTCCAACTTAAACCAATGCCCTATAAAAAGCCAATGGGAAACAGGATCTGCTGAGTAAATTGATGAGGTAAATATAAGGCATACTTAGGAATACATGTTTTAGGAATAAAAATTTAGGTTTTAGGAATAAAAACCTATAAACTGTTAACAGGCATTTATCTATTACAATATTGCATTCAATATTACTAATTATTCTTTCCTGTGATGAAGCATTCAGAAGAAGCAGTATGGACCTTATCTGTACCCACAAGAAAATGGAAGCACAAAACCCCTTTAAAAATGCTCTGTAACTCAGCCCTTTCACTATGTCACAAATTTATCATTAAAAGCACAGTAATCTCCAAACAATTAACTGCCAGTCTCAAAGGTCTCAAATCAACGTTCAGGGCATTGAGCAAAAAAATTTTCTAATTTAGGGGACGAATTTCTGTTAATTTCATAAAAATGGCAGGTACTTAGTACTTACAATTTGCCAAACACTTCATAGCTGACAGTACCCAGTGAGGAAGTTCTTCTGCAGAAAAAGGAAAATAAAAAGATGTTTTATTCAATTACATATAATTCAAGGGATTATATACACACTTGGTATCATAGGAATGATACTTGTCCAAGTAATATGAAACATACCTGCTAATCACAAATCACCTGCTTATGTATCAGAACATTTAAAAGGTAATTTTTCCTTATCAGGGATGTTACAGCACGTGATTATATAAACCATAACTATAAATTTCTCTAAAGACAAGATGTACTTGTATAAGTTTTAGGGAAAAGAAGAAATCTGATAGTTTGTTCCAAATAAACACACTAACAAACAAATCAATTATCCTAAGAATTTTAGAAAGAGAAGAAAAAAACATAAAAAGCAAAAGTATGAGTCATCAAATGCATTTATGAAACCAGTTCATCAGATACCTTAAATCAGATACCTTCTATCCAGAGGAAGAAAATTTTTAAATCAGTTTGGGGATTCTGGCTCACTACAGTTACCAGGAACTTATTTTTCCTAATCAAAAACCAGGATAGGTGGCTGCTAAATGTCTTTTTTCCCAATTTGTAAACTGGTTTGGAGGAAAAAGTATAAAAAAATTAAAGCACCTTCAACATCTGGAAAGATACCTTTATTTTATTTTATTTTTTATTTTTTTTTTTTGCGGTACGCGAGCCTCTCACTGCTGCGACCTCTCCCGTTGCGGAGCACAGGCTCCGGACGCGCAGGCTCAGCGGCCACGGCTCACGGGCCCAGCCGCTCCGCGGCATGTGGGATCCTCCCCGACCGGGGCACGAACCCGCATCCCCTGCATCGGCAGGCGGACCCTCAACCACTGCGCCGCCAGGGAAGCCCGGAAAGCTACCTTTATTAAAAAGGAAAAAAAAAATGACATAAACCAAGACTATCCCAGAAAATCTGACACAGAGACACCATAATGAAAAGGTCAGTGAGAGCTCTAAAAAAATCAGTCAGACCCCAGGACCCACGTAAAAACTGACTCAAGCTTTCTGTTAGGCATTAAACTCACTCACTTCTCAGGGATTTTCTGGGGATGATAAAGAACCACTTAATGCCCTGTGTGGCTAACACTGAACTAGCATCTGGATGGATCTTGCTGAGGCTTTCACTCCTGCGTATTCATCTTTCTATGACATTTCCTGACTCCAAACAATTAGTTTAAAGGTCTCCGGAAGTGAGCTAAGGCTATATGTAATGAGGGGGTAAACATATGTAAGGTTTAGGGAAGGGTCAAATAGAAGCTGATGGACCTGTACAGCCAATGTACTGGGTCAACCGGGAACAAAACGGCTTTTATGCACTTACTTGACTTGTCATCAAGGATAACAACTCCCTGGTTGCTCACACTATATACATTATGGATGATGAACTTGGAGTTGACAAGATTAACGTCTAAAACTTCTTCTAAGGAATCCAGGCCAAGGATTTTCTGTAAACTAAAAAAGATAAATAATGATTAAATTAATTAGTTACTTTTTAAAAATCATTATCTGCCCAAGAACTGGCACTGTAAAAGATCAATCTTTAGAATGTGCTGTTTTCACACATTTCACCTTTGTGGGGCAAAAAGGTTAGACATTGCATATATAAAACAAACTTAGATCATTTTGTTATTAACATAGTACTTCACTAATTTAAAAACACAACACACTGAATGTCAAGAAAATGACTTTCTAAGTAAAATATTATAATAACAAAAACTAGCTTATCCAATGATGAGAAACCGCTGTGAGTACATCTTTATAAGAAGTAAAAAAAAAAAAACTTGCTATGACATTGTTAACTTTAATTACCTATTGTACATCAAATATTTAGGAGACCAAATTTTCCACTACATGTTTCATTAAGCTTAAGATTTCAGTGTAACTAGAAAGTTTAAAGACTTTTACATCACTAATTATTAGAGAAATACAAATCAAAACTATGAGTTACCACCTCACACTGGTCAGAATGGCTATCATCAGAAAGTCTGCAAATAATAAATGCTGGAGAGGGTGTGGAGAAAAGGGAACCCTCCTACACTGTTAGTGGGAATATAAATTGCTGCAGCCACTATGGAAAACAGTCTGGAAGTTCCTTAAAAAACTGAAAATAGAGCTACCATATATGATCCAGCAATCCTACTCCTGGGCATATATCCGGAAAAGATGAAAACTCTAATTCAAAAAAATATATGCATCCCAAGGTTCACTGCAGCTCTATTTACAGTAGCCCAGACATGCAAGCAACCTAAGTGTCCATCAACAGATGAATGGATAAAGATATGGTACATATACACAATGGAATATTACTCAGCCATAAGAAAGAATGAAATACTGCCATCTGCAGCAACATGGATGATGGACCTACAGATTATCACACTAAGTGAAGTGAGTGAGACAGAAAAAGACACATATTATATGATATCACTTATCTGTGGAATCTAAAAAAATAATACAAATCAACTTATTTACAGAACAGAAATAGACTCACAGACATAGAAACAAATTTATGGTTACCAAAGGGTAAAGGGGAGGAGGAGGGATAAATTAGGAGTATGGGATTAAGAGATACACACCACTATATATAAAACAGATAAACATCAAGGATTTACTGCATAGCACATGGAACTATATTCAATATCTTGTAATAACCTATAATGGAAAAGAATCTGAAGCTGTACACCTGAAACTAACACAATATTGTAAATCAACTATAGTTAAATTTAAAAAAACAAAAATAAAAATAATTAAACATTAGGTAATTTTGGACCAGTGGCCAAAAAAAAAAAAAGAACTTTTAATGTTCTATTCTTAACTAGCATATAAATGACAATAGAAAATTCCCAGAATTCAGTTAAATTATGTTTGCTAAGCAGCACAGCTGCAAATAATGCAATCAAATTTGAGAGTTTTATACACAGTTTCAGAAAATTAAATATGCAGAGAGTAGTAGTGAAGCAAAACAGAAAAAAAAAAGAAAAACACTTAAAGTTCTCATTAATAGCAAATGCACATACTATGATAATGTCATAGTCTTCCATAACTCTTCTACATTGGCCTCTGTCAGCTGTCTGCGGTGGACAAGACGGCAAGCCGGCACCTCTCCAATAGCAATGCTGTGACGCTTGTACCACATCTCAGAATTCTAATTGGGGTGGGGGAGGAGAGTAAGAAAGAGAGAGAATAAGTATTTCAATAGACAGAGGTATGAGTTTATGAGAAATTTCTTTGATTTGGTTATTTTTAACTTGTTTTAAAATAATAATTTGAAATATTAACTTTCTTTGCATGGACTGCAGAGTAATAAAGTATGACTCAAAGATCAGGTCATATCATAAATGAATATTCAAGAATTGCAAAACAGCTATGGCAATAAGCATGACATTAGCTATTTTTCCCTGTGGGAGTTCTAACTAATCAGTGAAGTAGCAGTAAAATAAAATTTCATTAATTCAAATTAATTAACATTGAGGAGTATCTATCCAAATTCACACACTGTCAAAATTAAGTGATTGTTTAAAATAACATTAAAGTCTATTACTTTCAAGAATTCTCTGTTTTTTATAAGGAAAGATCAAATAAGTACAATGTTAGATAGCAGGCCCCAGATCTTAGGCATCTGAAGAAGGCAGGAAAAAAAAGAGCTCCACAAGGACAGCTGGAGATGGCCGGGAAGAAAAACTAAAGCCCAGAGAGGTTAAGTAATTTGCTCAAAGTCACATAGCTTTAGCGCTTCAACATTCTTAGCACCTCCCTTCTCACATTTAGGCTACTAGACAGAAATCTTAAAACTTCCTTTTGGTAATGACAGTGAGGAACTATGAACTTTTAAAGGCAAAACATATAAGAAATCACCTACAAAGGACTTTTATAATAGTTTTTTGCAGAAGTGTCATTATAGAAAAATCTTATTAATTGGAAAAAGTGAACTGGACAGTTGTTTTTTGATGTGGTTTTTAGTTTCGTTTTTGGAGAATTACTGAACTACAAAAGAAACTTGAAGGTCACATGGATTTGTGACTTTTTTTTTTTTAAAGTATCCAAATTAGGTGTTCTCTTTTAAAGGCAGGAATATCAGTTGTTGCATTTGCCTAGCAAATTCACTTCTAAAAGTTATCTTAAAGAAATACTCAACTATTTATCTGTAAAGATACTGTTCATTGCATTGTTTACACACATACTGAAAAAGCTGAAAACATGGTACACATCTAACAGTAAAGAACTGGATAAGTAAACCATAATCCTTTATAGACATGATGCAGATATTAAAAATGATGTTGAATAACATGAAAAAATGGACACAATACACTGTTCTAAGTGAAGAATATAGGCTACCAAAACAGCACAGCACGATCTCATTTTGTTGTTAAAAACATGCGTGGAAAAAATAAAACACAACAAAAATGTTAATATTAATTCTCTCTGGATGATATTATGAGTAATTTTTTTTCTTTTGTCTCTACCTATGAACAATTCTGTTAATAACAGCAATAGCAGTTAACAGTTTCTGAAAACCTGTGTGTCAGGCACCTTCTATACACTTTATAGATAGGAAGTCACTTGATTCTCATAATGACCTTACCCCAGGGGGGTGTTTTCATCCCACTTTCACCAAAAAGAAAACTGAGACACAGACACGGTGAATAAAACAGAGAAACAAGATCACACAGCTAGTAAATGAAGGAGTCAAGATTCAAATCCAGCAGTCTGTCTCCAGAGCTCACACTTGTCCTCTCCACATTACACTGCCCCTCAGCAAACACAACAAATCATTCTATTTGCCTCACTTCATTTTATTTTATAAAATGGCTAGGCAAGAGAGAGGATAGGACAGAACAAAAACAAAAACGAACAAGCAAAGTGGAGGCAGAGATACAAAGAGGACAAGTAAGATAGAAGAAATGAATACGAGCTCAGGTCCTATAAGAAAGGTGGACTGTTTCTCTATTGACTACTAACCTCATCAACCTAAAACCTGCATAAGACCCAACTGGGGAAACAGATCCTGCTCTGCCATTCTTCCTCTGGACAGTCCTCTTCCTCCGGACAGCCCAAGCTTTAGAGGAACTGTAGCAAGTGAGGAGCTCAAACCTCCACCACTTGATTTAGAGGGAAGTACAAGAAAAGGCAAGAGCAACATTATCAGAAATATACATACAGACGACCAGCGACATGGGGAAATGTTTGATGAATCTGAGACACTGGTATACCACCACTTCAGGGCTGATGAAAAATTAGAAACTGAAAACAGAAGAGAGAAGAGAGATGACACTGTCTTCTACATTGGTGCATGAAAGTGTGCTAATGACCAGCTGGTCTTCCTAAAGGTTCACAGAACCAAAAAGAACAAAAAAGGGAAGTTATTATATCGATGACATAAATACACATTAGTTTAATATGGGATTTTTACCTCTTTTGTATAAACAATACTGGATGACATTATAATGAAAAAACGTCTGTTGAATAACCACTCTACTGATGGGGTCATATTAGGTGTTTAAACACAAATGTTAAAAAAAATGAACCTGATTTCATGGAGCTGATATTTTAACTTTCTTAAGTACAGGAACTATCAGCTAGACCTTAATTAAGTTCTCTTCATTAGTAATGAATTAAATAGTCCTCAAATACCCTTTGTGCTCACTCTTTCAGAGTAGTTCCACTTTGTTTTCTAATAATCTATCATCGTATTGAATACTTCACTAGACTATGAGCCCTTTTGGAGGAAAAACCGTATTACATACAGCTGCATCTGTAGAACCTGGCAGGATGCATGGCACACAGTAGACAATCAACAAATCTTTGCTGAATGAATGTTAATGACTTTCAAATACGACCTCTCATCTAAGTTCCAGAGCTTTTATCTCCATCTGCCTGTTAGATACTTCCATTTAATACAACCCACCTTTCTCATCAAACATATTTAAAACTACATTCATCACTGTCCCTGACTAATCTGCAAGTTCATACAGAGTCCCCACTTCTGTCACTGGTGCCACTCTTTTTCTTGAATTATTTTTGATAAAGCCTAAGCTGCTTAATTATTCTCTCCAAACTGAGATACGATACAACCTCTGTTAAAAAAATTTTTTTTCTTTCAATCACATTGCTTAAAAATGTTTACAACATATCTTTGCAAATGTATGAACTGGACATCCAGTCCTATAAGACTAGATTAACTTAAAACATTGGTGTTAGTACAATTCTTAAAAACTGCAGTATAAAATATTTATCTGCATTTTATTTTTTAGCATTATGGCAATCTTAATAGTTTTTTACTGAGGTATTTCAAGGAAGAAGTACACCCCAAAAAAGGTAGTTTATTCTACAATGTGCTTAGGTTTCCAAAACTAGCAGAACCTACCTTTGTTCATATTGTGTCAGGACTCACTCCACAATCTTCCATGTCCCAAACTTCACACTTTCAACTGGTAATAATTATAAAAAAGTTTAGGAAGAGAAGACAAAGAGGGAGAAGAGGAAAATTATAGAATAGAAAGGAAAAGGAAATTAGAAGGGAGTTTTAAGAGAAAACTGCTCAGTCTAAACATATGAAAACAGCTACCATGTATTCAGTCACAGTGTCCATAGGCAAGAGTGAAAAAATTCAAAAGCCAATCTTCCTGTGTTACTAGTCACTCAGCTATCAACGGATATGATATTGTTTTAAAGTGCTTTCAGACCATTGTTTCCAAGGGATCGAAAGAAAAACTGGACTAAGCCTGATGGTTCACAGACTATTTCTTATCTTTCCCTCTGCTAGTCCTCCAGCTTCTATAATGGCACTTACCATCACAACTGGCCTCACTGGGATATTCTCTTGTGAAGTGCCTGGTAGGGGATCATCCCATTCTGGAAATTTAATAACATCCTTTTGATATGGGGGCCTCTTTGGATATGGTCTCAGGGGTGAGGAAGGAGGAAATCTAAAAACCAAGAAGAAAATATTATCACAGTCAGTGGGAAACACAGATATTTTAACAATAGTCCCCACTTCTTTTATCCTTGAGAGTTTATATAATTCCAAACTTCAGGTAATGAATTCATACTTAAATCATTACACACGGCTAATAGTACCCAACAATGTATGATTTTTTTAAAGCATTCATTCGGCCACAGCTGATGAGCCTCTTGCAGGGCAGGCAGACCCCACACCTTTTCCTCGTCTTCTTGGCCAGGTTGGCTGCGCCAGCTCCCCCCAAGGCAGACGAGGAGGAGGAGGAATGATTCTGCAGGCAGTCTGCCAGATTGGCAATTTGAAGCGCACTGTCTGTACGGCTGCTGAGTCTGTCGTGGGGGAGTGAAGGGCTGTCATGACGATGACTCCTGGAGCCGTGTGGCTGACAGGGTCTTGGTGCTCTAGCCAGGTGTCAGGCCTGAGCCTCTGAGGTGGGAGGGCCAAGCTCAGTACATTGGTCCACCAGAGACCTCCTGGCTCCATGTAGTATCAAACAGCGAAAGGTCTCCCAGAGATCTCCATCACAACGCTAAGACCCAGCTCCACTCAACAACCAGCAAGCTACAGTGCAGGACACCCTCTGCCAAACAACTAGCAAGACAGGAACACAACCCCACCCATGAGCAAAGAGGTTGCCTAAAATCATAATAAATTCACAGGCACCCCAAAACACACCACTGGACGTGGTCCTGCCCACCAGAAAGACAAGATCCAGCTGTGTCCACAAAAACACAGGCACCAGTCTCCTCCACCAGGAAGCCTACACAACCCACTGAACCAACCTTACCCAATGGGAGCAGACACCAAAAACAACGGGAACTACGAACCTGCAGCCTGCAAAAAGGAGACCCCAAACACAGTAAGTTAAGCAAAATAAGAAGACAGAGAAATACACAGATGCTCCAGATGAAGGAGCAAGGTAAAAACCCACCAGACCAAACAAATGAAGAGGAAATAGGCAGTCTACCTGAAAAAGAATTCAGAGTAATGAGAGTAAAGATGATCCAAAATCTTGGAAATATAATGGAGAAAATACAAGAAACGTTTAACAAGGACCTAGAAGAACTAAAGAGCAAACAAACAATGATGAACAACACAATAAATGAAATTAAAAATTCTCTAGAAAGAATCAATAGCATAATAACTGAGGCAGAAGAACAGGTAAGTGACCTGGAAGATAAAATAGTGGAAATAATTACCGCAGAGCAGAATAAAGAAAAAAGAATGAAAAGAATTCAGGACCATTTCAGAGACCTCTGGGACAACATTAAACACACCAACATTCGAATTTTAGGGGTCCCAGAAGAAGAAGAGGAAAAAAAAGTGACTGAGAAAATATTTGAAAAGATTAAAATTGAAAACTTCCTTAACATGGGAAAGGAAATAGTCAATCAAGTCCAGGAAGCACAGACAGTCCCATACAGGATAAATCCAAGGAGAAATAAGCCAAGACACATATTAATCAAGCTATCAAAAATTAAATACAAAAAAAATATATTAAAGCAGCAAGGGAGGGGGCTTCCCTCGTGGCGCAGTGGTTGAGAGTCCACCTGCCGATGCAGGGGACAGAGGTTCGTGCCCTGGTCCAGGAGGATCCCACACGCCGTGGAGCAGCTGGGCCCGTGAGCCATGGCCACTGAGCCTGCGTGTCTGGAGCCTGTGCTCCGCAATGGGAGAGGCCACAACAGTGAAAGGCCCACGTATTGCAAGGAAAAAAAAAAAAAGGCAGCAAGGGAAAAGTAACAAATAACATACAAGGGAATCCCCATAAGGCTAACTGCTGATCCTTCAGCAGAAACTCTGCAAGCCAGAAGGGAGTAGCAAGACATAATTAAAGTGATGAAAGGGAAAAACCTACAACTAAGATTACTCTACTCAGCAAGGATCTCATTCAGGTTCGATGGAGAAATTAAAACCTTTACAGACAATCAGAAGCTAAGAGAATTCAGCAACACCAAACCAGCTTTACAACAAATGCTAAAGGAACTTCTCTAGGCAGGAAACACAAGAGAAGGAAAAGACCTACAATAACAAACCCAAAACAATTAAGAAAATGGTAATAGGAACATACATATCAATAATTACCTTAAATGTAAATGGATTAAATGCTCCAATCAAAAGACACAGACTGCCTGAATAGATACAAAAACAAAATCCATAAATATGTTGTCTACAAGAGACCCACTTCAGACCTAGGGACACATACAGACTGAAAGTGAGGGGATGGAGAGATATTCCATGCAAATGTAAATCAAAAGAAAGCTGGGTAGCAATTCTCATACCAGACAAAACAGACTTTAAAATAAAGACTAGTGCAAGAGACAAAGAAGTACAAGAGACAAATGATCAAGGGATCAATCCAAGAAGAAGATATAACAATTGTAAATATTTATGCACCCAACATAGGAGCATCTCAATACATAAGGCAAATGCTAACAGCCATAAAAGGGGAAATCGACAATAACACAATAGGAAGAGGGGACTTTAACACCCCACTTTCACCAATGGACAGATCATCCAAAATGAAAAAAAGTAAAAAACACAAGCTTTAAATCATACATTAAACAGATGGACTTAACCGATATTTATAGGACATTCCATGCAAAAACAGCAGATTACACTTTCTTATCAAGTGCTCATGGAACATTCTCCAGGAGAGATCATACCTTGGGTCACAAAAAAGACTTGGTAAATTTAAGGAAATGGAAATCATATCAAGAATCTTTTCTGATGACAACACTATGAGACTAGATATCAATTACAGGAAAAATTCTGTGAAAAACACAAACACATGGAGGCTAAACAATACACTACTTAATAACCAAGAGATCACTGAAGAAATCAAAGAGGAAATCAAAAAATACCTAGAAACAAATGACAATAAAAACACGACGACCCAAAACCTATGGGATGGAGCAAAAGCAGTTCTAAGAGGGAAGTTGATAGCAATACACTCTTACCTCAAGAAGCAAGAAACAACTCAAATAAACAACCTAACCTTATGCCTAAAGCAATTAGAGAAAGAAGAACAAAAAATCTCCAAAGTTAGCAGAAGGAAAGAAAGCATAAAGGTCAGATCAGAAACAAATGAAAAAGAAATGAAGGAAACAATAGTAAAGATCAATAAAACTAAAAGCTGGTTCTTTGAGCACATTAAAAAAATTGATAAACCATTAGCCATCATGAAAAAAGGGAGAAGACTCAAATCAATAGAATTAGAAATAAAAAAGGAGAAGTAACAACTGACACTACAGAAATACAAAGGACCATGAGAGATTATTACAAGCCAATAAATTACTATATGCCAATAAAATGCACAACCTGGAAGAAATGGACAAATTCTTAGAAGAGCACAACCTTCTGAGACTGAACCAGGAAGAAATAGAAAATATATACAAACCAATCAGAACCACTAAAATTAAAACTGTGATTAAAAATCTTGCAACAAACAAAAGCCCAGGACCAGATGGCTTCACTGGAGAATAATATCAAACATTTAGAGAAGAGCTAACACCTATCCTTCTCAAAGTCTTCCTAAATATGGCAGAGGGAGGAACACTCCCAAACTGATTCTTCAAGGCCACCATCACCCTGATACCAGAACCAAGCAAAGATGTCACAAAAAAGAAAACTACAGACCAATATCACTGATGAACATAGATACAAAAATCCTCAACAGAATACTAGCAAACAGAATCAAACAGCACATTAAAAGGATCATATACCATGATCAAGTGGGGTTTATCCCAGGAATGCAAGCATTCTCAATATACGCAAATCAATCAATGTGATAAACCATACTAACAAATTGAAGGAGAAAAACCATCTGATCATCTCAATAGATGCAGAAAAAGCTTTCAACAAAGCCAACACCCAGTTATGATAAAAACCCTCCAGAAAGTAGGCATAGAGGGAAGTTACTTCAATACAATAAAGGCCATATATGACAAACCCACAGCCAACATCGTTCTCAATGGTGAAAAACTGAAACCATTTCCACTAAGATCAAGAACAAGACAAGGTTGCCCACTCTCACCACTATTATTCAACATAGTTTTGGAAGTTTTAGCCACAGCAATCAGAGAGGAAAAAGAAAGAAAAGGAATCCAAATCAGAAAAGAAGAATTAAAACTGTCACTCTTTGCAGATGACATGATATTACACATAGAGAATCCTAAAGATGCTACCAGAAATCTACTAGAGCTAATCAATGCATTTGGTAGGGTAGCAGGATACAAAATTAATGCACAGAAATCTCTTGCATTCCTATACATTAATGATAAAATTTTTGAAAGAGAAATTTAGCAAACACTCCCATTTACCACTGCAACAAAAAGAATAAAATACCTAGGAATAAACCTACCTAAGGAGACAAAAGATCTGTCTGCAGAAAACTGTAAGACACTGATGAAAGAAATTAAAGATGATACAAACAGATGGAGAGATGTACCATGTCCTTGGGTTGGAAGAATCAGCATTGTGAAAATAACTATACTATCCAAAGCAATCTACAGATTCAATGCAATCCCTATCAAATTACCAATGGCATTTTTCACAGAACTAGAACAAAATATTTCACAGTTTGTATGGAAACACTAAAGACCCCAAAGAGCCAAAGCAATCTTGAGAAAGAAAAACGGAGCTGGAGGAATCAGGCTCCCTGACTTCAGACTACACTACAAAGCTATAGTAATCAAGATATATGGTATTGGCAGAAAAACAGAAATATAGGTCAATGGAACAGGATAGAAAGCCCAGAGATAAACCCACACACATATGGTCACCTTATCTTTGATAAGGAGGCAAGAATATACAATGGAAAAGACAGCCTCTTCTATAAGAGGTGCTGGGAAAACTGGATAGCTACATGCAAAAGAATGAAACTAGAACACTCCCTAACACCATACACAAAAATAAACTCAAAATGGATTAAAGACCTAAAGAGTCATGTACCACAATGTTCATTGCAGCTCTATTTACAATAGCCAGGACGTGGAAGCAACCTAAGTGTCCATCGACAGATGAATGGATAAAGAAGATGTGGCATGTATATACAATGGAATATTACTCAGCCATAAAAAGAAATGAAATTGAGTTATTTGTAGTGAGGTGGATGGACCTAGAGACTGTCATGCAGAGTGAAGTAAGTCAGAAAGAGAAAAACAAGTACCATAAGCTAACACATATATATGGAATCTAAAAAAAAACAGGGTTCTGAAGAATCTAAGGGCAGGACAGGAATAAAGACACAGACATAGAGAATGGACTTGACACAGTGGGGGAAAGGGTAAGCTGGGACGAAGTGAGAGAGTGACATGACATATATACACTACCAAATGTAAAATAGATAGCTAGTTGGAAGCAGCCACATAGCACAGGGAGATCAGCTCAGTGCTCTGTGTCCACCTAGAGGGGTGGGATAGGGAGGGTGGGAGGGAGATGAAAGAGGGAGGAAATATGGGGATATATGTATATATATAGCTGATTCACGTTGTTATACAGCAGAAACTAACACACCATTTTAAAGCAATTATACTCGAATAAAGATGTTAAAGAAGGAAAAAAATTTTTTAAATAAAAACATCCATTCATTACGCCCATTAAATAACATTTATGAAGAAAAACAGTAGTCAAACATGTGACGCATTTTTAAATAAATAAACCTTGGTCTGTCACTTGATTTTCATGATTAAACATGCTCTTAATGGGATGTTAGGGTAAGCCATTTCTTTCACCCAGCTCAAAACCCTTACTGCCTCATAACTCCTCCTGAAATTTTTAGGTGGTAAGTATGCAAATGTAAATTATTGACAGATAAATCTTCAGTAACACTTGTTGAGGAAAGTAACATTAGCACAAAAATCATTTGGCCTAAAATTCATTTTCATAACTATTTCTAATAAAGATTAATCCTCCTTTCCTTGAATATCCAACACCTCGCAATGAGACTGAAACTTCAGTCTAAAAATCCATCTTGGAGGAGATATAAAGCTTCCCAATACCCTTACTCTGCCCTTTTATACTCCTTTCTGTTTTTATTCCCCCTGGGAATCAACATCATCACTCCTTGGATGAATACATGGAAGTCTAAAGAACAACAGAGGCAATTAAATACATATTTTTCTCAGAGCATCTTTTTCTGTTAGCTTGCTAGAGAAGGATATATTGCATTGCACTGAAAAAGCAATGCAAGAACTCTAGTTCTTTTTTTTTTTTTTTTATTGCGGTACACAGGCCTCTCACTATTGGGGCCTCTCCCGTCGCGGAGCACAGGCTCCGGACATGCAGGCTCAGTGGCCATGGCTCAGCGGCCATGGCTCATGGGCCCAGCCGCTCCGCGGCATGTGGGACTTTCCCAGACGGGGGCACAAACCCGTGTCCCCTGCATCGGCAGGCAGACTCTCAACCACTGCGCCACCAGGGAAGCCCAAGAACTCTAGTTCTTAAAGCTGACATAGGGACTTCCCTGGTGGTCCAGTGGTTAAGAAGCTGCCTTCCAATGCAGGGGATGTGAGTTCGATCCCTGGTCGGGGAACTAAGATTCCACATGCGGGGCAACTAAGCCCGCACACCACAACTACTGAGGCACACAAGTCACAACTAGAGAGTCTGCATGCTGCAACTACAGAACCCTCACGCCACAACTAGAGAGCCCTGCACTGCAACTACTGACCCCACACACCACAACTAGAGAGATGCCCGCACACCACAGCTGAGAGCCCACGCACCGCAATGAAAGATCTCACATGCCACAACAAAGATCCTGAGTGCAGCAACTAAGACACAACGCAGCCAAAAATAAAATAAAATCAATTAAAAAGTAGACATAGAAGTTAGTAGGTAATGACTTTTTATCTTCATTTTTTATTTATTTAAGCCGAAATAAAGGCTTAAAATCTTGTCCATGATATCCACAAAAAAATAATCCAAATAAACTATAAAGATCTTATTCATAAGGCAACTGCAGAAATAAAGAATTTTAAAATGTCTACTGTTTACAAGTTTGTATTGAGCTGAATCAGAAGAATCATAAATAATAAGAGAACTATGGAGAAACCTTTCAAAAACAGTCACAATAGACTTCAAAAAGGATGACTAACAGAGAGAAGTTCAGCTTTATCTTCTCTGAAAAGAACATCCAATAACTGCACTATACTTGAAAAGTCAGTTTTGAGTCAGTAAGGAAAAAAAAGAGGTCTTGAAATCATTAAATCAACTTAAGGATAAATAAACTGAAAGACAGCTTAAATTTCTGGTATTCAAGTTACCAACGCAGTTATTTCCAAATGATTCCAAACTATAAATTAAATGCATCTCTAAAGTCAGTGAAAGTTATTCTACTTTGTAAATAAAGGCTGGCTTACCAAAGTCCAATCCTATTTCTTAGAAGCCAACAATCACAGCAAAAGTCCTATTTCCAGCCAAAGTATAGCATGTGTATGCACACACATACACACTCACTCGCATACACACATACACTCTCACATTCACATATACAATATTGCATATAATTTCAGGAATTCACAGACAACCCACCTCTCAATCCTTTAAAAATTAAACATAATCCCTACCCCCACCCCATCACTAATACCCACTGCTTACTTCTCTTCCCCATTCCCTCAACTATAGTGTGAAAAGTATGGACCTGAGTTCCAGCCTTGGCTCTCTCACAAGCTGTTTATCCTTTGGAAAGAGAAAGCATCTCTATGTAAATCATAGCTTTTTTACTTGTTAAATGAAGGGATTAAATTGGATGATCTATAAATTTCCTCCTAGGTTCAAAATATATTTCTTGTATTCCCATACCCAGAAACAAGTAATATCTTCCAAAGACCAAAGCAGAATTTCTTATGTGGAGAACTGTGATTGATGAGATACTAGGGAGTCACTTTCTTCCTCTGCCCTGATAAGATGAGGTCTGTGCTATAACATCTGCAGCTGTCAGTACTGAGGTGGTATCTTCACAGCCGACTGTCAACCCGACCTGAGATGAAATGCAGAAGAGCTCCCTCTAGAGGACCACCTGTATTTTGTACATTGACAGTTTTCAATTTCTAACATTTTAATCATGTCATCTCTATTCCAAATGTCACATTTTTCACTTAGGGGAATTAAGGCCCAAAAGAGGAACACAACTTATTAAAAGCCCAGCAGCTACCTGGCCAAGAGAGCAAATCTTGCACAAAAGATTTGCAAGCCCTTTAATAAGAAAACTATAAAGTTTTATTAAAAGGCATCAAAGAACTAAATTGATAGAGATATCATGTTAGTGAATAAGAAGATTCAATATCATAAAATGTCAATTTCCATCATGAAGATACATAGTTACAACGAAATTCCAGTCCAAATATAAAGTTTTCCATGACACATGATAAACTGATTCTAAAATTTATACGGAAATGCAAGGGACCAAATATAATCAAGACATTCTTAAAGAAGAAAAGCAAAGTGAGGTGACTTACTGTACCAGCTATTAAGCTAACTAAGATAATACGGTAGGATGATACTGGTGGCACGGACCATGATTTCTCAACTCATAATTTTTTTTTTTAAGGGAATTCCTTTATTTATTTTTATTTATTTATTTTTGGCTGTGTTGGGTCTTCGTTTCTGCGCAAGGGCTTTCTCTAGTTGCGGCAAGCGGGGGCCACTCTTCATCGCGGTGCACAGGCCTCTCACTATCGTGGCCTCTCTTGTTGCGGAGCACAGGATCCAGACGCGCAGGCTCAGTAGTTGTGGCTCACAGGCCTAGTTGCTTCACGGCATGTGGGATCTTCCCGGACCAGGGCTCGAACCCGTGTCCCCTGCATTGGCAGGCAGATTCTCAACTACTGCGCCACCAGGGAAGCCCTCAACTCAGAATTATTGACATTTGGGCTGTATAATTCTTTGTTGTGGGAGGCAGTTCTGCACATTGTGCAGATCCACTAGATGCTAGCAGCATGTTCTCCCAAGCGTAACAACCAAAAATGTCTCCAAATATTGTCCCCTGCAGAATGGCCCCCAGTTGTAAACCACGAGTAAAAACAGGCAATCTAAAACAAATACACACATGTTTACAAACGACAGAACAGACATTACAGATCAATGAAAAAGTACAGACTGTTCAATAAAGAATTCTGATCCAATTGGTTATCCATTTGGGAACAGTCTGCATCCCTGTGGCAGAGTGCACTTCCAAAGATGTTTTGCAACATCACCTCCCACCTACACGTGCTTCTGCAATGTGATCTTGCCACTACCCCAACAAGAGGTAGAGTGTATCCGAGTTAGGGTGAGCCCTCTCTAACTGATTTGATAAATAGAAGATGGCAGAAGTGACAGTGTGGCAGTTCTGGGCACTAGCCTTTAACTAGCCTGAAACTTTCTTCCTGCCTCTTGGAACTCTTGCCCTTGTATCATTCATTCTTGCAAAGCTCCCTCTTGGAAACCAGTCATCATGTAAGAAGTGCGACTACCCTGAGCCCAGCATGCTGTGAGATGCCTAAGCAACAGGAAGAGGCCCTAGAAGATGAGACCCTGAGTGGAAAGAAATTGAGGTCAAGGAGCACCAAAGTTCCAGACTTGTGGATGAAGAAGTTGTCATGGAGGTGGACTCCTCAGCCTCAGCAGCCTCAGCTGATGTCCAGCTAAGTCCTTCCAAATTCCCAACCCACAAAATTACGTAAAAGTTACAATGATTGTTTTAAGCCACTAGGTTTGGGCATAGCTTTGTTACACAACAATAGATAACCAGAACAGAAGTGTGTGGCATCAGGGCCAGGCAGTGAGTGGAGGTCTGAAGGAGCTCAGAGAGACTTGTTAGTGGAGGCTGGAAGAACAGCGAGGAAGCTGTTATTGGAAGACAGAGAAAGACCCATGTTACGTAGTGGCATAAAGTTCGGTTAAAACTGGCCCCTTCGGTAACAAGGAAGATACAAAAGGTGGATCTAAGGAGTTTCCCAGGATGAATGTTCAAAATGCCAACTTGTTTCTTTTAGCCTTGATAAAAAGATATAGACAGAGAGAAAGAAACTGAAGAAGGAACTTTTTAGTTTTTAAGCAGAATTTAGAGGCAATATAAAGGAGTCGTGACTTGAATGATTAGAAAACAAAGCTATTTCTCATCCTTAATCTCTCCCAGCAAAAGGTTCTCAAAGTAAAAATGGTCTTACAACAAATATCAAATTCAAGATGTTTCTAGTAAACTACTGTCTCAGAGTAGTCACAAGTGTGTGGCTATAAAACTTTTGCTATAACTTCAGGAAGATTTAAGGTAGTACCTTATAAAAGCAGTACTTTAAGAATCTTAAGAGCGTTGTACCACAGCAGACTTATAACAGCCCAAGGCAGGGGAGAGTCTATCTCAAAGAGATTTATGAGTGTGACTTTTGTCTAATGGATTAAAGCACAATGAAATTCACAGAAAAGCCACAGCATTTTAAAGATAATAGTACTAACAGAATCACCAGCCACTTGGACTAAAAAAGAAACAATTCAAAATTAAAAGAACAGTCAAGAATCTCAAGCTTCTATAAGCAGGAAGCATCTGAGAAAGCTTTCCACTGCAGTCATGGGCCAGAATGACTCAGAAATTAGAGCTAAGAGCACAAGGGTGTAGGCAGGAACCACACAGAATCACTCCCAGGAAGCAGAACTGTGACCTAATCAAGGAACGGCAGACGTATGTTCAACTGCATTTTTTTTTAATTTACTTTTTTTTTTTTAGGTATCAAATGGCTTCCTCCTAATTTATTAAACTTATTTATTTATTCATTTTTGGCTGCATTGGGTCTTCGTTGCTGCATGCGGGCTTTCTCTAGTTGCAGCAAGTGGGGGCTACTCTTCATTGCAGTGCGCAGGTTTCTCATTGTAGTGGCTTCTCTTTGTTGCGGAGCACAGGCTCTAGGTGCGCGGGCTTCAGTAGTTGTGGGGCGTGGGCTCAGTAGTTGTAGCTTGCGGGCTCTAGAGCGCAGGCTCAGTAGTTGTGGTGCATGGGCTTAGTTGCTCCATGGCATGTGGGATCTTCCCGGACCAGGGCTCGAACCTGTGTCCCCTGCATTGGCAGGAGGATTCTTAACCACTGAACCACCAGGGAAGTCCCTCAACTGCATTTTAGAAGTGCAATGTATGGGCTACTGATTCCTGTATGTGATGCCATAACATGATGAATTCTGGGAGTCTTGAGGAAGGGGGTGAATATAGTTTGCAAACGAATGTTATTGTGGTCAGATTGTATTTTTCAAGGATGGCCACGACAATATCTCCCATTCTTTCTGCCTCTTCCACAATGTGACTTTAACACTCCCCATCAACAGGAGGAGATTATTTCTCTACTCCTTTGAACGTGAGTGAGCTCTGTGATTCTTCTGAATAAATAGAATAAGCAGAAGTGACACTTTGCCAACTCAGGCATAGATCTTAGCTGCCTGGCAGTTTCCTCTTCTTGCCTATTGTAAATACTTGCTCTTGGGATGTTCATTCTTGGAACATACCTCTTAGAAGCCAACAACCCCATAAGAATAGCAACTACCCTAAGCCCATCATGCTGCAACGAGCACAAGCCATGGGAGATGCCCTAGAGGATAAAAGCTCATGAGGGAGCCAGGAAGCACAAAGACACCACTATTGTGAGCAGAGAAAGACGCCATCTTGGAAGTGAATTTTCTAGCCCAACTAATGCCTTGTGGGTAAGGGGCAAACTGCCAGCTGAGCTTTTTCTAAATTCTTGACACAAAAACCATGAGCTAAATAAAATGGCTGCTTTCAGCCACTAAAGTTTGGGGTAAATTGTTTTTCAGCAGTAGAAAACCAGAACAATCACAAAATCACACTATGAATAAGAATCATGGGCGAAACCATAAAACTCAGGGCACAATATAAGAAAATATCTCTCTGACCTTGGGCAATAAAGGAATTTTTTTAAGCAAGACATAAAAACCACACAGTATTAAAAAAAAAAGCCTGATACATTCACTTACATCACAATTAAAAACTTTTCTGTTCATCAAGACACCATAAGGTGAAAAAAAAGTGAGATTTTGTAATCTATATAATTGACAAAGGATTAATATCCAGAATATTTTTAAAAACTGCTAAGGATTTATAAGAAATGAAAATCCTATAGAGAAGACAAAGACATGAGGCAGGCACTTCCAGGTGTGGAATCAGGAATGATGAATAAACATATAACAAGATACTTAATCTCGGGGTGGGGGAGGATAAATTAGGAGTGTGGGATTAACAGATACACACGATCATGTACAAAATAAACAACAGGGATTTACTGTATAGGACAGGGAACTACATTCAATACCTTGAAATAACCTATAATGGAAAAGAATCAAAAAATAAAGAATATATGAACTAAGCCATTTTGTTGTACACCTGATACTAACACAATATTGTAAATCAACTATACTTCAATTAAAAAAAAGATACTTAATCTCATTAGCAATCAAGGAAATTCAAAATAACATCACAATAAAAGATCATTTCACAGATCGGCAAAAGGTAGAGTCAGTCAACATCAAATATTTTCTACTGAAAATATTTCTACTGAAATAAAAATTTGCATATTCACTATAGAAAACAGCTGGCATGACCTAGTAAAGTTGAACATGCATGTATGAACATACCCATATCCTGTATACTAATTCCATTCCTCGGTAACTCTGGGTAACCTAAAAAAACACATATGTGCAAAGGATACATGTTCATAAATGTTGATGGCAGCATTGTTTATAATAGCAAAAAACTCAAAGCAACCCAAATCTCTACTGTCAGGAGAAGAGACAGATTACAGAGATTATATCAATATAATAGAACATAATATAGCTGAGGAAATTCCACGACTATAATTAAACACACCAACATGAATGAAATCTCAAAAATCATGAGCAACAAAAGAATAAGTCAGAGAACAGACACTCTTTGATATCTTTAATATAAATTTCAATACAAAGAAAAATGTTTCAAATAAAAATAGTATATTGTTTAAGGATACAAATCTAAGTGTTAAAAACAATAAAGAGACTTCCGGGAAGATGGCGGAAGAGTAAGACGCGGAGATCACCTTCCTCTCCACAGATACACCAGAAGTACATCTACGCGTGGAACAACTCCTACGGAGCACCTACTGAACGCTGGCAGAAGACCTCAGACCTCCCAAAAGGCAAGGAACCCCCCACGTACCTGGTTAGGGCAAAAGAAAAAACTAAACAGAGACAAAAGGATAGGGACGGGTCCTGCACCAGCGGGAGAGAGCTGTGAAGGAGGAAAAGTGTCCACACACTAGGAAGCCCCTTCGCGGGTGGAGACTTCGGGAGGCGGAGTGGGGGAGCTTGGGAGCCGCGGAGGAGAACACAGCAACAGGGGTGCGGAGGGCAAAGCGGACAGATTCCAGCGCAGAGGATCGGGCCGACCGGCACTCACCAGCCGAGAGGCTTGTCTGCTCGCCCGCCGGGGCGGGCGGGACTGGGAGCTGAGGCTCCGGCTTTTGTCGGAGCGCCGGGAGAGGACTGAGGTTGGCGGCGTGAACACAGCCTGCAGGGCGTTGGTGCGCCGCGGCTGGCCGGGAGAGAGTCCGGGGAGGGGTCTGGACCTGCCGAAGAGGCAAGAGACTTTTACGTCCCTCTTTGTTTCCTGGTGCACGAGGAGAGGGGATTAAGAGCGCTGCTTGAGAGGGCTCCAGGGACGGGCGCGAGCCGCGGCTAAGATTGCGGAGCCCAGAGACGGACATGGGACGCTGAGGCCGCTGCTGCTGCCGCCAGGAGGCCTGTGTGCGAGCACAGGTCACTAGCCACACGCCCTTCCGGGGAGCCTGTGCAGCCCGCCACTGCCAGGGTCCCCGGATCCAGGGACGGCTCCCCCGGGAGAGCGCACGGCGCCCTCAGGCTGCAGCGTCACGCCGGTCTCTGCCGCTGCAGGCCCGCCCCGCACTCCGTGACCCTCCCTACCCCCCCCCCCCGACCTGGGTGAGCCAGAGCCTCCGAATCAGCGGCTCCTTTAACCCAGTCCTGTCTGAGCAAAGAACAGACGCCCTCCGGCGACCTACACGCACAGGCGGGGCCAAATCCAAAGCTGAGCCCCTGGGAACTGTCAGAACAGAGAAGAGAAAGGGAAATCTCTCCCAGCAGACTCAGAAGCAGCGGATTAAAGCTCCACAATCAACTTGATGTACCCTGCATCTGTGGAATACCTGAATAGACAATGAATCATCCCAAATTAAGGAGCCCTGTGGATGAAAGGCTCTTGGTGCTGCAGCCAGGAGTCAGTGCTGTGCCTCTGAGGTGGGAGAGCCAACTTCAGGACACTGGTCCACAAGAGGCCTCCCAGCTGCACATAATATCAAACAGCAAAAATCTCCGAGAGATCTCCATCTCAACGCCAGCACCCAGCTTCACTCAACGACCAGCAAGCTACAGTGCTGGACATCCTATGCCAAACAACTAGCAAGACAGGAACACAACCCCACCCATTAGCAGAGAGGCTGCCCAAAATCATAGTAAGTCTACAGACACCCCAAAACACACCACCAGACGTGGACCTGCCCACCAGAAAGACAAGATCCAGCCTCATACACCAGAACACAGGCACTAGTACCCTCCACCAGGAAGCCTACACAACCCACTGAACCAACCTTAGCCACTGGGGACAGACACAAAAAACAACAGGAACTACGAACCTTCAGCCTGCAAAAAAGGAGACCCCAAACACAGTAAGATAAGCAAAATGAAAAGACAGAAAAACACACAGCAGGTGAAGGAGCAAGATAAAAACCCACCAGACCTAACAAATGAAGAGGAAATAGGCAGTCTACCTGAAAAAGAATTCAGAATAATGATAGTAAGGTTGATCCGAAATCTTGGAGATAGAATGGACAATAGAATGGACAAATTGCAAGAATCAGTTAACAAGGACCTAGAAGAACTAAAGATGAAACAAGCAACGATGAACAACACAATAAATGAAATTAAAAGTACTCTAGATGGGATCAATAGCAGAATAACTGAGGCAGAAGAACGGATAAGTGACCTGGAAGATAAAATAGTGGAAATAACTACTGCAGAGCAGAAAAAAGAAAAAAGAATGAAAAGAACTGAGGACAGTCTCAGAGACCTCTGGGACAACATTAAACGCACCAACATTCGAATTATAGGGGTTCCAGAAGAAGAAGAGAAAAAGAAAGGGACTGAGAAAATATTTGAAGAGATTATAGTTGAAAACTTCCCTAATATGGGAAAAGAAATAGTTAATCAAGTCCAGGAAGCACAGAGAGTCCCATACAGGATAAATCCAAGGAGAAATACGCCAAGACACATATTAATCAAACTGTCAAAAATTAAATACAAAGAAAACATATTAAAAGCAGCAAGGGAAAAACAACAAATAACACACAAGGGAATCCCCATAAGGTTAACAGCTGATCTTTCAGCAGAAACTCTGCAAGCCAGAAGGGAGTGGCAGGACATATTGAAAGTGTTGAAGGAGAAAAACCTGCAACCAAGATTACTTTACCCAGCAAGGATCTCATTCAGATTTGATGGAGAAATTAAAACCTTTACAGACAAGCAAAAGCTGAGAGAGTTCAGCACCACCAAACCAGCTCTACAACAACTGCTAAAGGAACTTCTCTAGGCAAGAAACACAAAAGAAGGAAAGGACCTACAATAATGAACCCAAAACAATTAAGAAAATGGGAATAGGAACACACATATCGATAATTACCTTAAATGTAAATGGACTAAATGCTCCCACCAAAAGACACAGATTGGCTGAATGGATACAAAAACAAGACCCATATATTTGCTGTCTACAAGAGACCCACTTCAGACCTAGAGACACATACAGACTGAAAGTAAGGGGATGGAAAAAGGTATTTCATGCAAATGGAAACCAAAAGAAAGCTGGAGTAGCAATTCTCATATCAGACAAAATAGACTTTAAAACAAAGACTATTAGAAGAGACAAAGAAGGACACTATATAATGATCAAGGGATCGATCCAAGAGGAAGATATAACAATTGTAAATATTTATGCACCCAACTTAGGTGCACCTCAATACATAAGGCAAATACTGACAACCATAAAAGGGGAAATCGACAGTAACACATTCATAGTAGGGAACTTTAACACCCCACTTTCACCAATGGACAGATCATCCAAAATGAAAATAAATAAGGAAACACAAGCTTTAAATGATACATTAAACGAGATGGAGTTAATTGATATTTATAGGACATTCCATCCAAAAACAGCAGAATACACATTTTTCTCAAGTGCTCATGGAACATTCTCCAGGATAGATCATATCTTGGGTCACAAATCAAGACTTGGTAAATTTAAGAAAATTGAAATTGTATCAAGTATCTTTTCTGACCACAACGCCATGAGACTAGATATCAATTACAGGAAAAGATCTGTAAAAAATACAAACACATGGAGGCTAAACAATACACTACTTAATAATGAAGTGACCACTGAGGAAATCAAAAAATACCTAGAAACAAACGACAATGGAGACACAACGACCCAAAACCTGTGGGATGCAGCAAAAGCAGTTCTAAGGGGGAAGTTTATAGCAATACAAGCCCACCTTAAGAAGCAGGAAACATCTCGAATAAACAACCTAACCTTGCACCTCAAGCAATTAGAGAAAGAAGAACAAAAAAACCCCAAAGCTAGCAGAAGGAAAGAAATCATAAAAATCAGATCAGAAATAAATGAAAAAGAAATGAAGGAAACAATAGTAAAGATCAATAAAACTAAAAGCTGGTTCTTTGAGAAGATAAACAAAATAGATAAACCACTAGCCAGACTCATCAAGAAAAAAAGGGAGAAGACTCAAATCAATAGAATTAGAAATGAAAAAGGAGAGGTAACAACTGACACTGCAGAAATAAAAGAGATCATGAGAGATTACTACAAGCAACTCTATGCCAATAAAATGGACAATCTGGAAGAAATGGACAAATTCTTGGAAATGCACAACCTGCCAAGACTGAATCAGGAAGAAATAGAAAATATGAACAGACCAATCACAAGCACTGAAATTGAAACTGTGATTAAAAATCTTCCAACAAAGAAAAGCCCAGGACCAGATGGCTTCACAGGCGAATTCTATCAAACATTTAGAGAAGAGCTAACACCTATCCTTCTCAAACTCTTCCAAAATATAGCAGAGGGAGGAACACTCCCAAACTCCTTCTACGAGGCCACCATCACCTTGATACCAAAACCAGACAAGGATGTCACAAAGAAAGAAAACTACAGGCCAATATCACTGATGAACATAGATGCAAAAATCCTCAACAAAATACTAGCAAACAGAATCCAACAGCACATTAAAAGGATCATACACCATGATCAAGTGGGGTTTATTCCAGGAATGCAAGGATTCTTCAATATACGCAAATCTATCAATGTGATACACCATATTAACAAACTGAAGGAGAAAAACCATATGATCATCTCAATAGATGCAGAGAAAGCTTTTGACAAAATTCAACACCCATTTATGATAAAAACCCTCCAGAAAGTAGGCATAGAGGGAACTTTCCTCAACATAATAAAGGCCATATATGACAAGCCCACAGCAAACATCATCCTCAATGGTGAAAAACTGAAAGCATTTCCACTAAGATCAGGAACAAGACAAGGTTGCCCACTCTCACCACTCTTATTCAACATAGTTTTGGAAGTTTTAGCCACAGCAATCAGAGAAGAAAAGGAAATAAAAGGAATCCAAATCGGAAAAGAAGAAGTAAAGCTGTCACTGTTTGCAGATGACATGATCCTATACATAGAGAACCCTAAAGATGCTACCAGAAAACTACTAGAGCTAATCAATGAATTTGGTAAAGTGGCAGGATACAAAATTAATGCACAGAAATCTCTGGCATTCCTATATACTAATGATGAAAAATCTGAAAGTGAAATCAAGAAAACACTCCCATTTACCATTGCAACAAAAAGAATAAAATATCTAGGAATAAACCTACCTAAGGAGACAAAAGATCTCTATGCAGAAAATTATAAGACACTGATGAAAGAAATTAAAGACGATACAAATAGATGGAGAGATATACCATGTTCTTGGATTGGAAGAATCAACATTGTGAAAATGACTCTACTACCGAAAGCAATCTATAGATTCAATGCAATCCCTATCAAACTACCACTGGCATTTTTCACAGAACTAGAACAAAAAATTTTGCAATTTGTATGGAAACACAAAAGACCCCGAATAGCCAAAGCAATTTTGAGAACGAAAGAAGGAACTGGAGGAATCAGGCTCCCAGACTTCAGACTATACTACAAAGCTACAGTTATCAAGACGGTATGGTACTGGCACAAAAACAGAAAGATAGATCAATGGAACAGGATAGAAAGCCCAGAGATAAACCCACGCACATATGGTCACCTTATCTTTGACAAAGGAGGCAGAAATGTACAGTGGAGAAAGGACAGCCTATTCAATAAGTGGTGCTGGGAAAACTGGACAGCTACATGTAAAGGTATGAAATTAGATCACTCCCTAACACCATACACAAAAATAAGCTCAAAATGGATTAAAGACCTAAATGTAAGGCCAGAAACTATCAAACTCTTAGAGGAAAACATAGGCAGAACACTCTATGACATAAATCACAGCAAGGTCCTTTTTGACCCACCTCCCAGAGAAATGGAAATAAAAACAAGAGTAAACAAATGGGACCTAATGAAACTTAAAAGCTTTTGCGCAGCAAAGGAAACCATAAAGAAGACCAATAGACAACCCTCAGAATGGGAGAAAATATTTGCAAATGAAGCAACTGACAAAGGATTGATCTCCAAAATTTATAAGCAGCTCATGCAGCTTAATAACAAAAAAACAAACAACCCAATCCAAAAATGGGCAGAAGACCTAAATAGACATTTCTCCAAAGAAGATATACAGAGTGCCAACAAACACATGAAAGAATGCTCAACATCACTAATCATGAGAGAAATGCAAATCAAAACTACAATGAGATATCATCTCACACCAGTCAGAATGGCCATCATCAAAAAATCTAGAAACAATAAATGCTGGAGAGGGTGTGGAGAAAAGGGAACCCTCTTACACTGTTGGTAGGAATGTAAATTGATACAGCCACTGTGGAGAACAGTATGGAGGTTCCTTAAAAAGCTACAAATAGAACTACCATATGACCCAGCAATCCCACTACTGGGCATATACCCTGAGAAAACCATAATTCAAAAAGAGTCATGTACCAAAATGTTCATTGCAGCTCTATTTACAATAGCCCGGAGATGGAAACAACCTAAGTGTCCATCATCGGATGAATGGATAAAGAAGATGTGGCACATATATACAATGGAATATTACTCAGCCATAAAAAGAGACGAAATTGAGCTATTTGTAATGAGGTGGCTAGACCTAGAGTCTGTCATACAGAGTGAAGTAAGTCAGAAAGAGAGAGACAAATACCGTATGCTAACACATATATATGGAATTAAAAAAAAAAATGTCATGAAAAACCTAGGGGTGAAACAGGAATAAAGACACAGACTTACTAGAGAATGGACTTGAGGTTATGGGGAGGGGGAAGGGTAAACGGTGACAAAGCGATAAAGAGGCATGGACATATATACACTACCAAACGTAAGGTAAATAGCTAGTGGGAAGCAGCCGCATAGCACAGGGAGATCAGCTCGGTGCTTTGTGACCGCCTGGAGGGGTGGGATAGGGAGGGTGGGAGGGAGGGAGACGCAAGCGGGAAGAGATATGGGAATATATGTATGTATATAACTGATTCATTTTGTTGTGAAGCTGAAGCTAACATACCATTGTAAAGCAATTATACTGCAATAAAGATGTTAAAAAAAAAAACAATAAAGAAAAGCAAGGAAATGATTAACACATTAACAAATGAGGTCAGGACATTGATGATCTCTCTAGAGAAGAAATAAATTGTGGGTAGTTACGTGTTTGCTTTATTATTCCTATATAAATTGTTCAAATATAGTTTATACACTCTTGCATGAAAAATGTATTCCTCAAGATTGAGGACAGTCAAATAGAGCAGAGCTCTCTCTACTGGGCAACATTTGTCTTTAAAAACTATAGGGAATTCCCCAGCGGTCCAGTGGTTGGAACTTCTTGCTTTCGTTGCCAAGGGCCCGGGTTCGCTCCCCTAACTGGGGAGCTGGGATCCTGCAGGCTGCAAGGCATGGCCAAAAAATAAATAAATAAACATCAACTATAAATTTAATCCCAACATGATCATGGATTCCAAAATTATAAAGTTCCCTTAGAATGATCTAGCACAAACTCCACATTTGCACACTGGAAAATCTGAGGGCAGAAAAGGAACTGGCCACAGCTAATCATTCAATAAAACAACCCAGGTCTCCTACTGCCACCTCTGTTGCCAAATACTGGTTGGAAAAAAGCAATTAAAAAATAATCCATACCCGGCTTCCCTGGTGGCGCAGTGGTTGGGAGTCCCCCTGCCGATGCAGGGGACACAGGTTCGTGCCCCGGTCCGGGAGGATCCCACATGCCGCGGGGCAGCTGGGCCCGTGGGACATGGCCGCTGGGCCTGGGCGTCCGGAGCCTGTGCTCCGCAACAGGAGAGGCCACGGCAGTGAGAGGCCCACGTACCACAAAAAAATTTTAAAAATAATAATAATCCATACCAAAGCTACTATCCTTTGATGAATGTACTTGAAACAAACCAGAATTCATTACCTAATCAATCAATAAAAATATTCTAGGGCATCTAAACCCCAAGGAAAACAAGTTTATAAATCTTAATAAATTTCACTCATTAATGACAGAGGACGGAATGACTTAAAGTCCTTTTCACAATATATACTAAAATTGTTCCTTTAGCATCTGTAGAAACTTGCAGCATCTACAGCTTTTACCACCCTGCCTCTTTGCCTTAGTAGCCTAAAGCCTTTGTATTAAAAAAAGCAATTCAGTAGTGATTATTACAGGAGCCAATCTCTGAGACCACTGCTTCCCAGAAACCCATGGGTTAGGCAAATTTATAGTATTTTTCTGGGTTTCACTATGCTCTGTAAATCCATTCAACATATTTTTCGAGCCCAATAGTGGTATATAGTACTGTATCACTTAAGTGCTGAAAAACTGCCAATGATTACATCTCACGATACTGCTTAAAGGTGTATCAGGAACTAAAAGTATTTGAGGGAAGGACAATGATAGACGAAGCTGGAAAAAGTTACTTGATAAACTAAGGAACTCTTTGAACTACAAGCTCAGAATCATTCCATATTCTGTATGAATAAAGATTCCTTTATGAGTAAAGAATCAAATGAGTATTTTCAAGAAGGGGAGAGGTATGATCTGATCTGAAAGACATTCCTACTTTAGATCAGCAGTAACTATTTAGAAAATAAATTCCATTTACAACAAAATAAAATATATTAAATACCTATGACAAAAAAATAAAAGAAATGCACAAGATCTATAGGGAAAACTACCACCATTTACAATAGCACCAAAAACATGAACTACTTAGATCTAAATCTCCAAAACTTGTGCGGAATCTTTATACTTAAAGCTACAAACACTGCTGAGAGATTTAAAACCTAAATTAACTGAGAGATACACCATGATGACTTGGAAGGCTCAATTTTGTTATCAAATCTCCTCAAGCTGATCTATGGATTCTACACAATTTCATTCCAAATCTCAAAAGAAATTTTTATAGAAATAAACAAGTTGATTCTAAAATTTATATGAAAAGGCAAAAGAACTAGAATAGCCAAAACAATTTTGGAAAAAAAAAGAAGTTAGGGGTCATTATCTGAATTCAAGATTTATTATAAACCTACTGTAATCGAAATGGTACTGGAGACAAGGTGGACATACAGGACAATGGAATAGTGTATGAATTAAATCAGAGGGCTTTATACAGTGCTGGGTCCAATATACACATGAATACATGTCCTGGGACCAAGGGGTGGAAGTAGGAGTAGCCCTTCTTACCATCCCTCCCAGTGACCCACTGGGGGACTTTGTGCTTCCCATCCCTACAACTCTGGGCTCTGCAGTTAGAAGTTCTGTCCCCCAAAGAGAAGTAAGTACTCTTGCCAGGAGTCATAGCAGGGACCGACAGGCAAGAACAGGAACCCCTGTCATAGCAGGGGTAACTGATCCTGACCAGCAGGACGAGGCAGGGCTGCTCTCAGCCCCCGGGGGCAGGAAGGAATGAATACCCACACACCTCTTGTACTCCCTTGCCCCACTGTACCGTGAATGGGCATGTGCTCAAACATCACACCTGAGAAGTGCACGGTTATCAAGGGTCCAGATTCTCAGAATGAACTTTTGGGTCACACTTCTAGGTAATATACCCAAAGTCTGCCAACGTGACAGCTGAGGGTGGGAGAATCTACAATGGAGAGTGGAGAAGGGAAAGAATCAGCATCAGTTGCATCCATGAAATCAGCTATAGCAACAGAGAACGTATTCTTCCTAGAAATTTCCATCTCCTAGATTTTGCCCCAGGAAGAAAGGCCTATAAACACATGTGGAGAAGCAGATCTGTGCAGCACCAGAAATGGACAGTGCCAGCCATGGAGGTGCACAGCTCATATCTCCCTTCAAGAGCAGCAGCATCCAGGACAGCCTCCAGCCTCTAGCTGCTGCACATTTCACACTTCCCCCAGGATGCTTCCAGCACATCAGTGAGCACAGTGTGGGTATGGAGCCAGGCCAATCCCACGAGAAGACACAGGACTCCTCCAGCTGGCAACCTTTGCCCAAGGCCTCCCCATCACATCGGCCCGGCCGAGACCTTCTCAGAATTGCACCCTGTGGGCTTAGGCTCTTCCTTCCCGATTCCTCTTTCCTTCTCTGCTTTCCACAGAGGTCAGATCTGCATCACAGTCTGAAGGCTCACCTCAACTCCTCTTGCCTTCTCTTTATCCTTTCCAGGTGCCCCACCCGCCTCATCAACCCTGGCATTATAATGCCTGCACATCTAGTCCCTTCCTGGCATCTCCTTCTCTTCTCAGAGGACCTGAACTAACAGAATCTTCTATTAATTTGTACTCCTTTCTGTGTGACGACTTCAAATCAATTCAAACAATGTAAGTGCATGCTATGTAACAGGCATCTTTCAACGACTTTTATAAGTCTAGTCTTATAAACTGCAACTCAAGGCAAGTTCCCACTCTTCTCAGAAAGTTACAGTTTTAGGATTAACTGAGAAGAACTGATTGATCCCCACATGATCTATATCACAGTTGACCCTTGAACAACATGGGTTTGAACTGCGTGGGTCCACTTACACACTGATTTTTTTCAATAAACATAGTGGAAATTTTTTTGGAGATTTGCAACAATTTGAAAAAAAACTAGCAGACAAACGATGTAGCCTAGAACTATCAAAAAAATTAAGAAAAAGTTAGGTATGTCCTGAATGCATAAACTATATGTAAAGACTAGTCTATTTTATCATTTACTACCATAAAATATATACAAATCTATTATAAAAAGTTAAAATTGGTCAAAACTTACACACAAACTCTTACAGACTGTACATGGCACCAGTTGCAGTTGAGAAAAAGGTAAACAAACATAAAAATGCAGTATTAAAACTGCATAGGGCTTCCCCGGTGGCACAGTGGTTGAGAGTCCGCCTGCCGATGCAGGGGACACGGGTTCGTGCCCCGGTCCGGGAGGATCCCACATGCCGCGGAGCAGCTGGGCCAGTGAGCCATGGCCGCTGAGCCTGCGCGTCCGGAGCCTGTGCTCCGCAACGGGAGAGGCCACAGCAGTGAGAGGCCCGCGTACCGCCAAAAAAAAAAAAAAAAAAAAAAACTGCATAGAATTAACTGTGTACACAATGTACTACTGTAGTAATTTGGTAGCCACTTCCTGTTGCCATTACAGTGAGCTCAAGTGTTGCCAATACCTGCTTAAAATGCCCTGTGACGTTAATCATCTCCACGGGAGCAGTTCATATCTCCAGTAAATTGCGTTTTGAAGTAGAAAGTGATCTCTCACTGTTCTCATGTATTTTTCATCATGTTTAGGGTCGTAAACCTTGCATAACACCACGGGACCCATACAAAGTGCCACTAGTGATGCTGGAAGTGCTCCCAAGAAGCAGAGAAAAGTCATGACATGACAAGAAAAAGTCGAATTCCTTAATATGTTCCATAGATTGAGGTCGGACGCTGTGGTTGTCCACCAGTTCAAGACAAATGAATTCAGTGTAAGGAACATTGTAAAAAAAAAAAAAAAAAGAAAGAAAGAAAAATTCGTGAAGCTGTTGCTGCCACTAATAATCCAGCAGGTGCAAAAACCTTGCACTTTTTGAGATACACCTTTTTATCTCACACTGAAAATGCAGTTTTTAGGTAGGTACAGGATTGCTATAAGAAAGGCATATAGACTCTAATATGATTCGAGGAAAAGCAAAATCATTATATGAAAACTTAAAGCAAAAGAAAGGTGAAGGATCTAAAACTGGAGAATTTAATACCAGCAAGAGATGGTTTAGTAATTTCAGAAAAAGGTTTGGCTTAAAAAATGTCAAGATAACAGGACAAGCAGCTTCTGCTGACCAAGATGCAGCACATGAATTCCCCGACACCATTAAGAAAATCAGTGAGGAGAAAATCAGATATCTGCCTTAACAGGTTTTTAACACAGACGAAAGTACCCTATTCTGGAGGCAAAATGCCACAAAGAACACTTATTAGTAAGGAAGAAAAGTGAGCACCAGGATTTAAGGCAGGAAGGGACAGGCTAACTCTATTGTTGTGTGGAAACGCAGTCTGGTTTACCATCAGGACTGCCCTTATTTATAAAAAGCTGCTAACCCATGAATGAGCCTTGAAGGGAAGGCTAAACACCAGCTGCCAGTCTTCTGGTTGTACAAGAAGAAGGTCTGGACGAGAACCCCTTTTCTGGACCAGTTCCATCGATGCTTTGTCCCTGAAAATATCTTGCCAGTAAGGGACTGACTTTTAAAGTTCTTTTGATATTGGACAACGCCCCTGGCCACCCAGAACTCCATGAGTTCAACACTGAAGGCATCAAAGTGGTTTACTTGCCCCCAAACACAACGTCTCTAATTCAGCCTCTACATCAGGAGATCATAAGGACCTTTAAGGCTAATTACACACAGTACCTTATGGAAAGGACTGTCACATTATGCAAGAGAACCCTAATCGAGAGAATGTCATGAAAGTCTGGAAGGATTACACCATTGAATATGCCATCGTTGTTACAGAAAAAGCTGTGAAAGCTGTCAAGACTGGAACAATCAATTCCTGCCAGAAACAAATATGTCCAGAGGCTGTACATGACTTCATAGGAATTACTGAAGAGCCAATCAAGGAAATCATGAAAGATACTGTGGATATGACACAAAAGGTGGAGGCTGAAGGGTTCAAGACATGGATCTAGGAGAACTTCAAAAGCTAACAGACACCACACCAGAAGAAATAACAGAAGACAACTTGATGGAGATGAGTATTCCTAACCAGTGCCAGGCAAGAGGAAGAAAATACAGGAAGAAGCAGTGTCAGAAAACAAATTGACATCAGACAATCTGGCAGAGGGTTCCAATTCTTCAAGACTGCTTTTGACTTCTTTTACGGCATGGACCCTCCTATGATACAGACACTGAAACTAAAGCAAATGGTGGAAGAACGATTGGTACCATGTATCATAGAAACATTTGTAGACAAATGAAAAAGCAAAAAAGTCAGAAATTATGATGTATTCTGTAAAGTTCACCAAGTGTGCCTGCCTCTCCTCCCTCCCCTTCCACCTCCTCCTCCCCTTCCACCTCTTGTCACTCCTGAGACAGCAAGACCAACCCTTCCTCTCCCTCCTCCCCCTCAGCCTACTCAATGTGAATACAATGATGAAGCCTTTATGATGATCCACTTATACCTAATGAATAGTAAATAATCATCACCCATTTAATAAGCTTATCTGTTGTGTGTGTCTTCATGTGAAAATCTCATAACTGTACAGCAAGAACTGTATGAGACATTTTTGTGTCATCATCATCATCATCATCTAAGTATTCACTGTATAGAACATCCTGTGCAAGACTCCAAGTGAATAGCCTATCCTTACATAGGCATAAGATGAGTGATATTTAATATAAAACTACTACTGTGTTACTTTTTTTACTATTTCATAACTTTGCTTTCAAAGAATTATATTACCATACCGTATGCCTCTCTCTCTTGTATTTGGAGAAACCATATATCAGCCTATCATCACAGGTAAGCGGCTTTTTTTCTTACATGTAACAGTATTATATGACTGTAATACTGTATGTCATAAAAATTTTGTGAGAATTCATTCACTAGTGTATAGGGTAGTCTACTATGGAGCAATCATATTGTTGCTTCTTTGTTATCAATGCATGGATCGTTATACCTGTAAATAAATATGAATTTCTTTTTCACATTATCTCTTTTTTTAAGATATTCTTTTAAATCCTAAATTTATGAAACACTTGAAGGGAGAGTTTAAGAGTTATCACATTATCTTTTCATTTGTGATGTCTAGTGTTAGTGATACATATAACATCTACAGTGTTTTTTGTACCATATAAGACAATACTGATGTTACAAACTGACAGACAATTCATCTTGTAAACAGATGATGTAAACTTACAGTATCGATAAATACTATCTGTATGTCTTTTTTGGAAAAATGGCTATTCGGGTCTTCTGCCCATTTTTTAATCAGGTTGTTTGTTTTTTTGATATTGAGTTGTATGAGCTGTTTATATATTTTGGGTATTAACCCTTTATCATACATATGCTTTCCAAATATTTTCTCCCATTCAGTAGGATGTCTTCATTTTGTCAGTGGTTTCCTGTGCTGGGCAAAAGCTCTTAAGTTTAATTAGGTCCCATTTGTTTATTTTTTATTTTCTTTCCCTTGCCTGAGAAGACAGATGCAAAAAAAAATACTGCTAAGACTTATGTCAGAGTGTACTGTCTATGTTTTCTTCTAGGAGTTTTATGGCCAATCGGCACATAAAAAGATGTTCAACATCGCTAATCATCAGGAAAATGCAAATCCAAACCACAATGAGAAGGACTTGCCTGGTGGCTCAGTGGTTAAGAATCCACCTGCCAATGCAGGGGACACGGGTTCAAGCCCTGGTCTGGGAAGATTCCACATGCTGTGGAGCAACTAAGTCCGAGAGCCACAACTACTGAGCCCGCACACCACAAGTACTGAAGCCTGCGCACCTAGAGCCCACGCTCTGCAATGAGAAGCCACTGCAATAAGAAGCCCGTACCGCAACAAGAGAGGCCACTGCAATGAGAAGCCAGCACACAGCAACGAAGACCCAATGCAGCCAAAAAAAATTAATTAAAATGAATAATTTTTTTAAAAAAAACAATGAGATACCATTTCAAACCTGTCAAAATGGCTATTGTCAAAAAGGCAACAAATATAAGTGTTAGTGAGGATGTGGAGAAAAGGGAACCCTAGTACACTGTTAGTGGGAAGGTAAATTGGTGTAGCCACTATGGAAAACAGTATGGAGTTTCCTCAAAAATCTAAAAATAGAATGACCATATGACCCAGCAATTGCACTCCTGGGTATATCTCTAAAGAAAATGAAAACACCAATTCAAGATTTACATGCACCCCAATGTTCACAGCAGCATTATTTACAACAGCCAAGATATGGAAGCAACCTAAGTGTCCATCAACAGATGAGTGGATAAATAAGATGTGGTAGATATATACAATGGAATATTACCCAGCCATAAAATGAAATTTTGCCATCTCCAACAGCATAGATGGACCTGAAGGATATTATGCTTAGCAAAATAAGTCAGACAGAGAAAGACAAATACTGTTTATTTTCACTTGCATGTGGAATCTTAAAAAAAAAAGAATGCATGAATATAACGAATATAGTATAGTACTATAAATGTATTTTCTCTTCCTTATGATTTCCTTACCATTTTCTTTTCTCTAACTTATTTCATTGTAAGAATACAGTATATGATACATGTAACATACAAAGTATGTGTTAACTGACAGTTAATTATTATCAGTAAGGCTTCCACTCAACAGTAGGCTCTTAGTACTTAAATCTGGGGGGGGAATCAAAAGTTATACTAGGACTCCCTCTTGCGAGAGCACCTGAATCACATCTAACTGCTAAACAATCATCGACAGGAAGACACTGGAACTCACCAAAAAAGATACCCCACGTCCAAAGACAAAGGAGAAGCCACAATGAGACAGGATGAGGGGCACAATCACAACAAAATCAAATCCCATAAATGCTGGGTGGGTGACCCACAAACTGGAGAACACTTATACCACAGAAGTCCACCCTCTGGAGTGAAGGAACTGAGCCCCACGTCAGGCTTCCCAACCTGGGAGTCCAGCAATGGGAGGAGGAATTCCTAGAGAATCAGACTTTGAAGACTAGCGGGATTTGATTGCAGAACTTCGACAGGACTGGAGGAAACAGAGACTCCACTCTCGGAGGGCACACACACAAAGCAGTGTGTGCACTGGGACCCATGGGAAGGAGCAGTGACCCCATAGGAGACTGAACAAGACCCACCTGCTGGTGTTGGGAGGGTCTCCTGCAGAGGCGGGGGGTGGTTGTGTCTCACCATGAGGACAAGGACAAGGGACACTGGCAGCAGAAGTTCTGGGAAGTACTCCTTGGCTTGAGCCCTCCCAGAGTCTGCCATTACCCCACCAAAGGGCCCAGGTAGGATTGTGTTGGGTCACCTCAGGCCAAACAACCAACAGGGAGGGAAAACAGCCCCACCCATAAGCAGACAAGCAGATTAAAGTTTTACTGAGCTCTCCCCACCAGAACAACAGCCAGCTCTATCCACCACCAGTCCCTCCCATCAGGAAATTTGCACAATCCTCTTAGATAGCCTCATCCACCAGGAGGCAGACAGCAGAAGCAGGAAGAACTAGAGTCCTGCAGCCTGTGGAACAAAAATCACATTCACAGAAAGATAGACAAGATGAAAAGGCAGAAGGCTATGTACCAGTTGAAGGAACAAGATAAAACCCCAGAAAAACAACTAAATGAAATGGAGATAAGCAAGACAGGCAATCTTCCAGAAAAAGAATTCAGAATAATGATAGTGAAGATGATCCAGGACCTCAGAAAAAGAATGGAGGCAAAGATCGAGAAGATGCAAGAAATGTTTTAAAAAGACCTAGAAGAATTAAAGAACAAACATAGATGAACAATACAATAACTGAAATGAAAAATACACTAGAAGGAATCAACAGCAGAATAACTGAGGCAGAAGAAAGGATAAGTGACCTGGAAGACAGAACAGTGGAATTCACTGCCACAGAACAGAATAAAGAAAAAAGAATGAAAAGAAATGAAGAAAGCCTAAGAGACCTCAGGGACAACATTAAATGCAACAACATTCGCATTATAGGGGTCCCAGAAGGAAAAGAGAGAGAGAAAGTACCCGAGAAAATATTTGAAGAGATTATCGTCGAAAACTTCCCTAACATGGGAAAGGAAATAGCCACCCAAATCCAGGAAGTGCAGCGAGTCCCATACAGGATAAACTCAAGGAGAAACACGCCAAGACACATAGTAATCAAATTGGCAAAAACTAAAGACAAAAAAAAACTATTGAAAGCAGCAAGGAAAAAATGACAAATAACATACAAGGGAACTCCCATAACATACAAGGGAACTCCCACAGCTGATTTCCCAGCAGAAACTCTACAAGCCAGAAGGGAGTGGCATGATATACTTAAAGTGATGAAAGGGAAGAACCTACAACCAAGATTACTCTACCCAGCACGGATCTCATTCAGATTTGATGGAGAAATCAAAAGCTAGACAAGCAAAAGCTAAGAGAAATCAGCACCACCGAACCAGCTCTACAACAAATGCTAAAGGAATTTCTCTAAGTGGGAAACACAAGAGAAGAAAAGGGCCTACAAAAGCAAACCCATAACAATTAAGAAAAAGGTAATAGGAACATACATATTGATAATTACCTTAAACATGAATGGATTAAATGCCGCAACCAAAAGACACAGGCTCGCTGAATCTATACAAAAACAAGACCCATATATATGCTGTCTACAAGAGACCCACTTCAGACCTAGGGACACATACAGACTGAAAGTGAGGGGATGGAAAAAGATATTCCATGCAAATGGAAATCAAAAGAAAGCTGGAGTAGCAATACTCATATCAGAAAAAATAGACTTTAAAATAAAGAATGTTACAAGAGACAAGGAAGGACACTACATAATGATCAAGTGATGAATCCAAAAAGAAAATGTAACAATTATAAATATATATGCACCCAACATAGGAGCACATCAACACATAAGGCAACTCTTAACTCTTAGCTATAAAAGAGGAAATCGACAGTAACACAATAATAGTGGGGGACTTTAACACCACACTTACACCAATGCACAGATTATGCAAGAAGAAAATTAATAAAGAAACATAAGCATTAAATGACACAATAGGGCTTCCCTGGTGGTGCAGTGGTTGAGAGTCCGCCTGCCGATGCAGGGGACACGGGTTCGTGCCCTGGTCCGGGAAGATCCCACATACCGCGGAGCAGCTAGGCCCATGAGCCATGACCGCTGAGCCTGCGCGTCTGGAGCCTGTGCTCTGCAACGGGAAAGGCCACAACAGTGAGGGGCCTGCATACCGCAAAGAAAAAAAAAAGACACAATAGACCAGATAGATTTAATTGATATTTATAGGACATTCCATCCAAAAATAGAAGATTACATGTTCTTCTCAAATGCGCACGGAACATTCTCCAGGATAGATCACATCTTGGGTCACAATTCAAGCCTCAGTAAATTTAAGAAAATTAAACTCATATCAAGCATCTTTTCTGACCACAACACTATGAGATTAGAAATCAATTACAGGGAAAAAAACGTTAAAAACACAAACATACGGAGGCTGAACAATACATTACTAAATAACCAAGAGATCACTGAAGAAATCAAGGGGAAATCAAAAAATACCTAGAGACAAATGACAATGAAAACACGATGATCCAAAACCTATGGGATGCAGCAAAAGCAGTTCTAAGAGGGAAGTTTATAGCAATACCAGCCTACCTCAAGAAACAAGAAAAATGTCAAATAAACAATTTAACCTTGCATTTAAAGGAACTAGAGAAAGAACCCAAAGTCAGAAGAAGGAAAGAAATCATAAAGATCAGAGCAGAAATAAATGAAATAGAAACAAAGAGAACAATAGTGAAGATCAATAAAACTAAAAGTTGGTTCTTCGAGGAGATAAACAAAATTGATAAACCATTAGCCAGACTCATCAAGAAAAACAGGGAGAAGACTCAAATCAATAAAATTAGAAATGAAAAAGGAGAAGTTACAACAGACACCACAGAAATACAAAGCATCCTAAGAGACTACGACAAGCAACTCGATGCCAATAAAATGGACAACCTGGAAGAAATGGACAAATTCTTAGAAATGTATAACCTTCCAAGACTGAACCAGGAAGAAAGAGAAAATATGAACAGACCAATCACAAGCAATGAAATTGAAACTGTGATTAAAACTCTTCCAACAAACCAAAGTCCAGGACCACATGGCTTCACAGGTGAATTCTATCAAACATTTAGAGAAGGGCTAACACCAAGCCTTCTCAAACTCTTCCAAAATATTGCAGAGGAAGGAACACTCCCAAACTCATTCTCAAGGCCACCATCACCCTGATACCAAAACCAGGCAAAGATACTACAAAAAAAGAAAATTATATGCCATTATCACTGATGAACATAGATGCAAAAATCCTCAACAAAATACTAGCAAACAGAATCCAATTACACATTAAAAGGATCATATACCATGATCAAGTGGGATTTATCCCAGGAATGCAAGGATTCTTCAATATACACAAATCAGTCAATGTGATACACCATATTAACAAACTGAAGAATAAGAACCATATGATCATCTCAATAGATGCAGAAAGAGCTTTTGACAAAATTCAACACCCATTTATGATAAATACTCTCCAGAAAGTGGGCATAGAGGGAAACTACCTCAACATGATAAAGGCCCGTTACGACAAACCCACAGCAAACATCATTCTCAATGGTGAAAAACTGAAAGCATTTCCTCTAAGATCAGGAACAAGACAAGGATGTCCACTCTCACCGCTATTATTCAACATAGTTTTGGAAGTCCTAGCCATGGCAATCAGAGAGGAAAAAGAAATAAAAGGAATACAACTTGGAAAAGAAGAAGTAAAACTGTCACTGTTTGCAGATGACATGATACTCTACATAGAGAATCCTAAAGATTCCACCAGAAAACTACTAGAGCTAATCAATGAATTTGGTAAAGTTGCAGGATACAAATTTAATGCAGAGCAATCTCGTGCATTCCTATACACTAATGATGAAAAATATGAAAGAGAAATTAACAAAACACTCCCATTTACCACGCAACAAAAAGAATAAAATACCTAGGAATAAAGCTACCTAGGGAGACAAAAGACCTGTATGCAGAAAACTATAAGACACTGATGAAAGAAATTAAAGATGATACCAACAGATGGAGAGATATACCATGTTTTTGGATTGGAAGAATCAATATTGTGAAAGTGACTATACTACCCAAAGCAATCTACAGATCCAATGCAATCCCTATCAAATTACCAATGGCATTTTTTACAGAACTAGAACAAAAAAATCTTAAAATTTGTATGGAGACACAAAAGATCCTGAATAGCCAAAGCAGTCTTGAGGAAAAAGAAACAGAGTTGGAGGAATCAGACTCCCTGACTTCGGACTATACTACAAAGCTACAGTAATCAAGACAATGTGGTACTGGCACAAAAACAGAAATATAGATCAATGGAACAGGATAGAAAGCCCAGAGATAAACCCACGCATCTATGGTCAACTAATCTATGACAAAGGAGGCAAGGATATACAATGGAGAAAAGACAGCCTCTTCAATAAGTGGTGCTGGGAAAACTGGACAGCTACATGTAAAAGAATGAAATTAGAACACTCCCTAACTCCATACACAAAAATAATGTCAAAATGGATTCGAGACCTAAATTTAAGACCAGACACTATAAAACTCTTAGAGGAAAACATAGGAAGAACACTCTGTGACATAAATCACAGCAAGATCTTTTTTGATCCACCTCCTAGAGTAATGGAAATTAAAACAAAAATAAACAAATGGGACCTAATGAAACTTAAAAGCTTCTGGAAAGCAAAGGAAACTACAAACAAGGCGAAAAGACAAACCTCAGAATGGGAGAAAATATTTGCAAACAAATCAACAGATAAAGGATTGATCTCCAAAATATACAAACAGCACATGCAGCTCGATATTAAAAAAACAAACAACCCAAACCAAAAATGGCAGAAGACCTAAATAGCCATGGCCGTTAAGCCTGCGCGTCCAGAGCCTGTGCTCCGAAACGGGAGAGGCCACAACAGTGAGAAGCCCGCATACCGCAAAAAAAAAAAAAAGAAAAATACACACTAAAACAAAAAAAAACAAAGCACAGCACAACACAATCTGCAGTTGGTTGAATATGCAAATGTGGAGATACGGAGAGCAAAAAAAAAATTTATACTCGGATTTTTGACTGTGCAGGGGGTCGGCACTCCTAACCCCTGCATTTTTCAAGGGTCAACTATATTTGGTTTCAAGGTCAACAGTATTTGAGAACTACCCCTGTTCAATCTACCTTCTCTGGCCTAAAGAGCTTTGTCTCCATCTGAAATTGGAGCATTCAGTAAGCCTCTGATTTTTCTGAATTCCATTGTCCCATTCCCTACTAATGATGCATCATTCTCTATTAATGATAATAACCAGGCATCATAAATTCATAGAAAAGAAAGCTGGGTAAGGGTTAAAGAAAAAAAGAATTCCAAGAGCAAGTTGGTGAAGACCAAGTGGATAAAACAAACAAATATAAAGGGAAGGATAAAGTAACCTGATAGGCGACGTGTAACTATGACCACAAATGAAAGACCAAGACAGATAAATCACAAGTTTGCAATTTTCACAAGTTAATCACCAAAAAGCTTAAGAAAGGATGTTACAAAACAAAAGTTGATCAGTTACCAGGAGTTGTCTTTTGTGAGTGAGGGCAATCTACTTCAACCTTCTATTTAATGCACCATACTGGCATCTTTTACATCCAAAGACAGCAGTTACAATGCAACCTCCATTAGAATCAGTTAGACTAAACAGCCCAGTACAGAACTTTCAGCCCCCTCCCCGCCCCCCCTACCCCTGCCATGTGTAGCCATTATTCTTAGTAGACTCCATTCCTGTGCTTCAGGGATCCTGAGCTCCATCTCCTTTTCTCTGATTGCTACAGGCCAATCTGACCTGGTGCTTAGCTCTCAGGCAGTCCCAATACACACAGAAATTGTGGCACTATTTCCTAGGCCTAAAGAGCTGCCCCAGTTTTGCTACCTCTATAGGCATTGCTTGTTATTTCAGTCTGAGTTCTCGGTTGCAGAAACCAATTCTGGCTAATTTAACCAGAAAGGAGTTTGAAGATATCCTAGTAGGTCACAAGATCAATAGGAGAGCTGGAAAACCAGGATCAGAAAGTTAAAAAAAAAAAAAAAAAAGTTGGGACAAAAGGAAGCCCCACAGCACACACAGCAGGAACCACAAGTGACAGGCTAGTGTGAAAGCCACGGCTGGCACCAGGGCTGCTTGTCCTTGCTCCTGCAGGCCACCACTGCTATCGCAACAAACTCTAAGCTGTCCAAAGTCCTAGGTAGGAACATACCAACAGCCACGTGTAGGATGTGTGGCGGCACCGTAACTGCTCAGGGGCAGGGAGAGAGCGTCTCACCTGCCTAGGCTTCCACTGGGGGCGGGGCTCTCCTTCCCACCAAGGCTCACACAAACAAGGAATCCCACAAACTAGAAAAGGAGTCTAGAAAGCGTGGCAGCAAAAAAAAGCCAAACATCTACTATATATTTTTCTTTTTTTCTTTTTTTTTTTTGGCTGCGTTGGGTCTTCATTGCTGCGCATGACCTTTCTCTAGTTGTGGCGAGCGGGGGCTGCTCTTCATTGCGGTGCACGGGCTTCTCATTGCAATGGTTTCTCTTGTTGCGGAGCATGAGCTCTAGGCATGCGGGCTTCAGTAGTTGCAGCATGCGGGCTCAGTAGTTACGGCAAGCGGGCCCTAGATCACACAGGCTTCAGTAGCTGCAGCACGTGGGCTCAGTAGTTGTGGCGCATGAGCTTAGTTGCTCCACGGCATGTGCGATCTTCCCAGACCAGAGATCAAACCCGTGTCCCCTGCATTGGCGGGCGGATTCTTAACCACCACGCCACCAGGGAAGTCCCCTCTACTATATATTTTTCCATCATTATCCCACAGCTATGACACTGTGAACTGGACGTTCATTCTTGACCCTTGTGGGAGGTATGGGGACAGAGACTCTGAGACACTCACCCAGCTCCAGCTCCGGAGGCTCCAAACTCCTTGAGACATTAAATAGGAACAAAGCCATTCCGAAGATTTAAACACCCACTAAACACTGTAGATGTGTCTGAAGAACTGCAAGGTATTATGGATTGACAGTTGCCTTGAAAAGGACTTGAGTTACATTCCAGGCCTCAGTAAAAGAAAATGCCAAACGTCAACAAAGATTCTAAATGAAAATAGCAATTTCAGACTAATGAATAATACATTTAAAAAATGTCAGACTTCAGGCAAACCCGAAGGCCTATGGAGCAGTTAGGGTCTAGCCTGGAATTTGGCTATAAAATGTGGGCCCTTCCTTCTTTTTCAGCCCCATGGCTGGCATTCTCATCCAGGCAACATCACCCCCGCCAGTTACCTTGAAAACCTCACCAGTTTCACTACCTTAAAAATCTATTCTATTACTACTATTCAATTAACTCTATTCTATTCCCTTTTTTTTGGCCACACGGCGTGGCATGTGGGATCCCTGACCAGAGATCGAACCCATGCCCCCCTGCAGTGGAAGCACAGAGTCTTAACCACTGGACCACCAGGGAAGTCCAATTAACTCTATTCTAGAACACAGACTTCATTCCTACTCAAAACACGGACCTTGGCTGCCTTTTCCTTTTACATAAATGTCAACTCCATAGCCAGATATTTAAGAAACACCACCAAATTTAGCCCTATGACTTCCTGACCTAAAACTTCTCCAGCCAGGTTAGCCTCCTCCCTCTTCTCCCAGTGAAGCTGACTTAGGTATATCTGACTGAGAGCCGTGGTCCTGTCACCTGAAATATGCTCCCCCTTCCCATCCCATCTGATCATCCAGACCCTATCCCATTCTCAGGACCCAGATGGACGTCCTCCACCTCCCTCCTCCAGGAGATCTCACAAAACTCCAGTCCACACCGACTGGGTCACAAACACAATTCCTGCACTGACCAAGACAGACAACATTACCATGATACAGTCTGGTATGATGTAGTGAAGTGGTGGGAAGGGCGGCAACCGGGGGGAATTTGCGCCAATTAAATTTGCTCCCATTTGTTCACAATTTTTTAAGACGCTGTGTTATAAGCTAATAACATTAGGTGCCTGTGGGGAAGGGAACTGGGTGGAGAGTTTGTTTTTTCTATACTCTAGTCAGTTCCAGATTTATTTATTCCAGGTCTACTATCACACTGTTTAGCCCTATGGCATTTTAGTTTCTGATAAAGCAGAAGGTCTTGTTGCCCAAGATTTTTTTGGCTACTTTTGTGCCTTCTCTCTTCCGGATGAATTTTTACTACTGTCGACTGAAAAAAATGGACGACCTAAAACTTCAGAATCATGTATTATTTGGCGAACTTTCTCAGGAGTTCAAGCCTGGAAGGCAGCCTCTCAGATAGCTCTGAGAAACTGCTCTGAAGAGGTAAGGGGAGAGCCAAGATATATAGGAGTTTTGTAACGAAGTCCAGATAGTGGGAACATCAAAAGATTAATTAAAGAAAACCACATATATCAAGTTAATTAACTTGGCGCTTTTCTATGTATGGGAAGATGCAAGAGTCTGTGCTCACTGAAATCATCTCTTTGACATGCACCTTAGCTATCTGGGGCCAGTATCCTGTGCTCTCCCATCCTGAGTCCCCTCAGGGCTCAACAAGGTGGCTGCAGTGGCTGATCTATCGATGGCTGCAACATCCTTTGTTTACTGATAATGGCAGGCAGCATTCTTAGTCCACAGTATCCAGAAGCAAGTTGGGTACTGGTATGGAGCAGAGGTGCCCAGAAGAAGTCATCCTATCATTGTAAACTTCCAAACAATACAATTTATTGATTACTCTTTTACTGGAATGATTTTAAAAATTGAAAATAAAAGCAATATGTATTCAATGTGTAAAATTAAGAAGAGAGAAAATAATTTATGCTGTCTTTAAGCCCTCTATCCAGAAATAACTACTGTTAACATTGTGACTTTTCTATATTTTTTTGCTTAAGCCTTTACATGGGAAAAAGTAAGAATAAACTATTTTCTATCCTGCTCTTCCCCCTCTACCCCCCACTCTATTTCTATTGTGCATTTGAAAGTTATTCAGCTTCTTCTCATCCAGGACAAACTAGCATTTAAGGTATTAAAAAGAACAACACAACTTGAGAATAAATAATAAAAATAAGAAAGCTTCAATGCAAGTTCAAGGCCTGAACCCCACCTGGGGGAGCAAGGTAGAAGGGAAATTTTTATTGTATATACTCATTTGTACTTTGTAAATTTTGAAACACATGAATGTATTACCTTCACAAAATACACAAAATTGAAAAACAAAAATGAGAAAAAAATTTCAATGATTAAAAACACAATGCCAGTTAAACAAAACAGCTGTGTCAACCCAAGGACTGCCAGTGTAGTACCTCTAAGCTTTTGTTACAGGTTCATTTTGGTTAATTAATTCAATACTGCCTTGGTTCTGCTACATATCTTTTTTATATATGCATACTCTCTCTCAAAAGAGATTGCAAAATTAGGGAGGAAAAGAATGTTACATTTCTTTCGTATCTTCTTCATCGCCTAGGACTTGGAAAACACCTATCATATGTACTCAGTATTTGGAACCATAAAAGTTTAGAATGGAAAAAGACCTTAAAGATCTCGTCCAGCGCTGTCATCTTATAGATGAAAAAAACTGATGCATAGGAAATGTACAAAATTTATCCAACTATCACAGGATAAAAACTCAGGACTTTAAATGAATAAAAACAAAAGAAAAACAAAACTCACAATCACAATTTTAAGCTTTACTATAAAAACAAAAGGGGTCCACTAGAGGGAGCCAACAGTCCATTAACTTGAAGAAGTTCCTATTGGTCCCTTCAAAAGACCTATAGGGTAATAATAAAGACTTTTTCCCAGAGCCACAGAAAATGACTGAAGGGCCATATACCTCAATCAATGTAAATTAGGATTTCTTTCACTAGAGGTAAAAATAGAGACTTTTCAAATCTCCAGCATTAAAAAAATGTTATTAGCATACAGTAAAATTTATTCTTTTTTTCTTGTGTGTGTGTGTGTGTGTGTGTGTGTGTGTGTACTGCTCTATCAATTTTAACACACATATACACTTTGTAAAACCACCATCACAATCAGCAAACAGAACAATTCAATTATTCACAAAAAACCTCCCTCCTGCTCTGACTTAGTCACACCTCCCACTGCACTGGATATGCACAGAAGCGTTCCATATAGATGTTCAGTGTTTATCCATTCACCCATAGGAACATTTGAATTAACAGAGATGCTATAAATATTTAGGTACGGAAGGGTAAGCTGGGATGAAGTGAGATGGTAGCATTGACATATATACACTAACAAATGTAAAATCGATAGCTAGTGGGAAGCAGCCGCATAGCACAGGGAGATCAGCTCAGTGCTTTGTGACCACCTAGAGTGGTGGGATAGGGAGAGTGGGAGGGAGGCTCAAGAGGGAGGGGATATGGGGACATATGTATACTTATAGCTGATTCACTTTGTTATACAGCAGAAACTAACACAACATTGTAAAGCAATTATACTCCAATAAAGATGTTAAATATATATATATTCACATACAAGTTTTTGTGTGAACATAAGTTTTCATTTCTCCAGGGTAAACGCCCAGGAGCAGGAATATGAAGTCATATATAAGCACATGTTTAACTTTAAAAGAGACTGCCAAACTGTTTTCCAAAGTGACTACCAATCTAGGCTTCCCACCATCAATGGAGGAGATTTCCAATTGCTCTGCATCCTCTCTTGATTTTGGCGTTATTAGTATTCTTATTTTAGCCATTCTACTAGATACGTAGTGGTATCTCACCATGGTTTTAATTTGCATTTCCCTAGTGCTAATGATGTTAAACATCTTTTCAAGTGCTTATTTGCTGTCTGTATATCTTTGATGAAGCATCTTTATATCTTTGATGAAGTGTCTTTTCAAATCTATTATTTGTTGTTTGGTTTTCTTATAGTTGAGTTTTGTGAATTCTTTATATATTCTTGATACCAGTTCACTGTCATATATGCGATTTACAAGTATTTTCTCCCCAACATTCGCTTGTCCTCTCATCCTCTTAACAGTGCCTTTCACATAGCAAAAGTTTTTAATTTTGATGAAGTCCAATTTATCATGTTTTTTCTTTTATAAATCATGCTTTTGGTGTCATGTCTAAAATCTCCTTGCCTAACCCCAGGGCATAAAGATTTTCTGTTTTTCTAAAATTTTTTTAGTTTTACACTGAATTCTATGAATGAATTTCTGTATTAAAAAAATTAGGTTTAGGTTGAGGTTCATTTTTTTGCATGTAGATGAATAGATGTCCAACTGTCCCAACATTGTGAGCACTGGTGGTATAGTGGTAAGCATAGCTGCCTTCTAATTGTTCCAACATCATTTGCCAAAAAGACTGATCTTTTCCCTTTAAGTTACCTTTACATCTTCATCAAAAATCAACTGGCCATGTTTGTGTGTGTTTCTGGACTCTGTTCTGTTCCACTGACCCAAGTGTCCATCCAACCCTTCACCAACACCAGTCTTCATTACTGTGATTTTATAGAGTAAGTCTTAAAACTAGGTAGCATGACTCCTGCTTTTTAAATAAAGAACAGTGAAAGTCACGTTCAAGAAAGCTGACAAAATCTACATAACAAATTTTAGGTTCAAATTAAACATTTTGGAAATAAGCCAGAAAAAAAAGCATATATGAGGGAAAAGACAGAAAGAAAAGGAGAGAGAAATGAAGTAGAAGAAAAAGAAAGGGGCAAGAAGTAGGAACATGCCAGTCATACACATAAAGTGGTATAAACAGAGAAAGAAATAGAGAAGGAAAGAAAAAAAGGAACAGGAAGAAGAAGGAAAATAAAAAGAAAATGGTTCCCTACACATTAGATCACAAGCACTACACCCGAGCCAGTGAATTTCTATCTGTAAGCCATGAACACCTTGGTTACAACTGCATACCAGAGCTAGCATCAGTAGTAAGAACAGGGCAAGGGCCCGGTGGAGGCTCCAGACCAAGGACCCATCCTGCTAAAGATCTAAAACCGGCCAAACGCTTTCCTCATTTAATAGTCCAAAACAAGCAATGGTCATAATACACACCTCTATTTCTATATAACCCACTTCATTAGGTTTAAATAATCCTATGTAACTGTCTGTTCCCATACATAAATGGGCCAATTCAATGATCACCATGGAATTTACTGATGTTTTGTTTAGAGGTTTCAAAGAGACAACTGTCTAGTTCTCTGAGGATGAACTATCCACCCTGTCTACCGTACGGGGTTGTCACGAAGATCAAATGAGATCATCAAGAATTGCTTCATAAACTGAAATTTCTTATAAAATCACTGGTTCTCTTCATCCAAAGTCTGGGGCCACGAAGCTTTGTTAGACACAGATGACAGCATATGGCTCGACTATGAGGACCCTTTAGTGAAATCGAAAATTGTCTCCACTGGCAGCCAGTCCAGCTCTCTTTCTAGTCACCCATGTAACTAACAGCAAAGAGTGGTTCAGTAAATAGCTCTGGGCCCTTCTCTGCAAAATCTCCTCTGTTAGGGACATTCAGATATTAGGATCTCACTTTCCTTTCTTACACACAAAAATTCACTATTTCCCCCTACTTTCTATACTTAACTCTTGGATTCTTGAAAAATAAAATCATAGTTAACAAATGTAAATGCAGTCACACAGCAAATATGACATGTTTTTAAACTAAAAATAAGATTTGACACATTCCAAAATAAAAGCTTCACTCATCATTTCTGTTATAAAATTCTCCTGTGGTGCGTGTGTAATTTCTGTCTTTAAAAAATACTCTAAGAGTCTTTATATTTCATGTTGCTTTCTCTAACTATGGCTTTCTGTAATTCACAGACCCAGGAAACCACCTATCCCCCGCTATATTTATGTAAGTGTTTAAGCTGATGATGTTTACCTTACCTCCTTTATTTGAGAAGACAGCTGATCATTTAATATGTATTACACAGTACTTTATACATTACTGGAATTCTGTGAATATATGAACGTGTGTTGACTACACTAAATATTTCTGGTTTATGATTCTGTTTACTCATTCGGTCATTAGTTTATTTAATAAGCTAGTCAACCTCATGCCATGGCAATGGAGGCAGTCTGACACGCCACAAGAACACAGGCTTCAGAGATAGAGACCTCAGTTTGAATCCTGACTCTTACTACTACCTGAGTAACTTTGGAGAAGTCAGTAACTTTGGCCTCATTAATTTCCTAATCTTTAAGATCAAGATAATACCACCAACATCTACAGGTGCTGAGTTCAGTGAGGACCATGCAATGAGTCTGGCACACCACAGGTGTTGGTATCAGTTCCTTTCTTAGACCTTAGAACTAAGGTCTAAGGGAGTTCTAAGTAAGAACTTAGTGAGATGCTGTACATCTGAAACTAATATAATATTGTAAATTAACTTATACTTCAATTAAAAAAGCACAGGCAATTAAAAAAAAAAAAGAATCCCCAGTGAAGTACAGCATTTGGAACCAAGGATAGAGTTTCCACTGCCTGATACTAATAAGCACTGTGGTCTCAGAACAGGCTAAAGTCACCCAAGATTCTAATTAAAAGTTGGATCAGCAAGCTAGAGATAACTGCCAAATGGAGAGACAACTAATTGCCTAGCTGACAACCTTGACATCTAGAAGAGGGAGATTGCTGATGGAATTCCGTGACGAAGTTAGATCCTAAACATACAAAGTTGTCTGGCCTTAGCCTTGGTGCTGGTGACCACCCTCCCCTTGCTCTGCAGCCTTTCTCAGCCTCTAGTCCCCAAAGGAACCAAAGAAATGACTCAGATAGGAAACAGTCACGTTTTCTCTGCTCAAACCCAGGTGCCCCAGTGGCCCCAAAATGCCTCGCTGAATGTGCTGTAAGAGAATTCCTTATTCTTCTGTTGGAGTAAAAGGCAGCAAATACTGAGGGCCCATCATCTTCGTTTCTTCATTTAATACCTCTCAGGTTCTTAGCACTTTGGTAGCCCTCTCTGTAGACAGCTCAACAATTCCTCTTTTCTGGACTCGTGTGACTTCATTCCTCTTTAGTATTCTCCCATTCCCTGAATCCTAGGCAGGTCTCCTCCACCTCCAGCAATGAAACAGTCTAGCATGCGGTGAGGACAGAAGTGTCAGCAGAGAGACATCCTTACCCTCAGATTATTGGGTAGTAAATGAGCAATCATAAAACAGCACTAAAACATGAGCAAAAATGTTTAGGGAAAAGTAGACATGCACTGCAGGGTTAATCTGAGACATCGGGGAGTTCTAGTACAACTCTTCATTATAGACCTGAGCTCCACTTAAAGATCAGACGCCTCTGCCACTAACCCCCTGAATACACACCTTCACACTGCTCAGAAAGGTGCAAGACAGAACTACTGTTTCACCCTTTCAGGTTCCCCAGGAGAGGTACTAAGCTACTATAGCCATCCTCCCAGTGTGCAAAAGGCACAAAAAGTCTTCCTTACTGAAAAGCCACTGCAACAAAAGACTACTTAAGGGGTGCTCCACGAAGAAGAGAGCACCAAGAAAAACTGTAATCAATTTTGCTGTAGCAGCAGATTCAGTTCTCCACCCAACAAATCACAAGTTGAAGCGTCACGCCCACGGACAAGTAAGCTCTTTCACATAAGGAAGTTTCAATAGACTGACCAGACCCACTGGTCCTCCCCAAACTCCTCCCCTTCGGGGCTGACTTGTTGCCATTACCTGTACAAGTGACGGTTGTCTTCAAAGTCTTCCTGGCCCCATTTTCCCTTGATGTCTTCAATAACGTGATTCTTCAGGAATTTTTTTAGCAGCTGGACCGTTTGTTTGCGGGTCACTTCGGGGCCAAAGTTTTGGCTGCGCCTCAACAGCTCATGTAGCCAATCCACAGCTTCGGCCGCTGTGAAGCAATGTTCATAACTTTTGAAACGACACCGATGTTTCCGTAACGGCATCTTGGTGCGAAAAAGCTCGACTGTTTCATTCCACTAGGGGCAAAAAGAGAGGAATGTATTTAGTGATCGATTGAGTTTTTTACAAGGTTATTACATCCCAAATATTTAAGACAATGAATGCAGTTTTTCCATTTAAAAGACTGCCTTAAGGGGACTTCCCTGGTAGTGCAAATGGTTAAGAATCCGCCTGCCAATGCAGGGGACACAGGTTCGAGCTCTGGTCGGGGAAGATCCCACATGCTGCGGAGCAACTAAGCCCGTGCACCACAACTACTCAGCCTGCACTCTAGAGCCCACGAGCCACAACTACTGAAGCCCGCGTGCCTAGAGCCCATGCTCCGCAACAAGAAGCCACCGCAACGAGAAGCCCGCGCATCGCAACGAAGAGTAGCCCCCCCTCTCGCCGCAACTAGAGAAAGCCCACGTGCAGCAACGAAGACCCAACACAGCCAAAAATAAATAATTATTTTTTCAATAAAAATAAATAAACAAAAGACTGCCTTAATAACAGACGGGGCCTTGAAAATTTTTTTTATTTACAACCTTTACACGCTAAAGAGAAAGTAACTTTTACAAATGCATTTATTCATGCAATAAATATTTACTGGAGATGTTGCCATCAAGTTGTCCAATGATGTGAACTTAACGGATTTTTACATTAATGAGAAACATATGAACAAAAATAATGTAAAACTGAGCTCAATATGCATAATTCACTTCTTAGAGCCCTGTGTTTAATACGAGTTTACCTCATTCAGCATGTATTTACTGTTCGTTACACGAAAGGCACTGTATGGGGAGAGGAAAAGGGAGATGCATAAAATACAGTGCCTGGTGTCAAAGCATGTTTAAAAATTCTGCATTGTATTTTCCTATTTTAAAAAAATCTACCTGGTCCGGAAAGATCCCACATGCAGCAGAGCAACTAAGCCCATGTGCCACAACTCCTGAGCCTGTGCTCTAAAGCCCACGAGCCACAATTACTGAGCCCGCATGCTGCAACTACTGAAGCCCACGTGCCTAGAGCCCATGCTCCACAACAAGAGAAGCCACCGCAATGAGAAGCCCACGCACCACAACAGAAGAGTAGCCCCCGCTTGCCGCAACCAGAGAAAGCCCGCGTGCAGCAACGAAGACCCAACACAGCCAAAGATAAGTAAATTAATTAATTAAAAAAATAAAATCTAGACATCCAAGCCATCATCAGCCATCCCTAAATTAAATGAAATGTTCACATACGGTGTTCTTCCTGCATAATTACTCCAACATTTTCTTAGGACCCTCGTCTTCCCACCATTCCTTCTAAAAGTCCCGAAAACTCAGAGTCTTACTCTCATAACCATTCTCTCTCCTCTTATGCTCCTCTTGCAAGTCTATCACTTTACAGACTCTGAGCCTTATTTTTCACCTACCTTCCTACTGAAATCAGCTCTTCTGATTTCACCTTTTTCTTTTAGTGATAGTTCTGACTTCAGCATATTCTTTTTATTTTGCCCAACACTGGTTCCTTGTCTTCTCTTCCAACCAGGCCTCTTCTTCCAGGTTTCTCTTCATATGCTCTACTGCCCAATCACCTCTGCACCTGTTGTCCCATTTCTCTTCTCCCTTTGATGGCTAACTTTCTCAGCCACAGTAATCATTCCTGAGTATACAACACCAGGTGCTTCAAGGGCCCAGGTAGGGTCTGTGCAAGCAGGCACCCTGGATGTACAGCACCAGACACAACAAACACACAGTTGGTACTCAACAAGCAAACGCCTAACTGGTCTTTCACTTTCCTTATTTTTTTTTTTTAACTACCCCCTAACCTCATTCAACTTAATTCTACTTTGACTCCCAGTCATGTCTTTCTCCTGGCCAAACTCAAACATCTTTTTGTCCTATGCATATCAATTTGACACTACTTCATTTGACACTACTTCTACTTCATTTGACACTACTATAAGCCATGCTCCAAATTAAGTTGGTCCAGATTTAAACTTTTTCTTTTTAACTTTCTTAAAACCACACACAGGGCTTCCCTGGTGACGCAGTGGTTGAGAGTCCGCCTGCCAATGCAGGGGACATGGGTTTGTGCCCCGGTCCGGGAAGATCCCACATGCCACGGAGAGGCTGGGCCCGTGAGCCATGGCCGCTGAGCCTGCGCGTCCGGAGCCTGTGCTCCGCAACGGGAGAGGCCACAACAGTGAGAGGCCCGTGTACCGCAAAAAAAAAACAAAAAAAAAAACCACACACACACAAAAACAATACAAGCTGTAGAGTAAGATAACCTATAACCAGAATTTCTAAAACAAAACAAAAAATTCAAATCAAGAAAGGACAGACACTCCATACAAAAATGGGAAAACAAACAGGCACTTCACATAAAAGAACCTCCAAATTTACCATAACATATGCAGATATTCAATCTCATTAATTAGCAGTGAAATGCAAAAGAAATCTATAATGCAATACCACTACATGCCTACAGAATGGCTAAAATGAAAAAGGCAATATACTAAGTGTTACCAAGGGAACGTGGAACAACTGGAAATTATATGCACACTGTATAACCCAGCAATTCCATTTTTAAGTATATATGCCACAGAAATATGTTCACCAAAAGCCACCCTGCTCATAATAGCACTATCTTAATAGACAAAAACAACCCAAATATCCACCAACATAAGAACAGATAAATTGATTCATGCAATGGAATGCTGCACAGCAATGAGAATGAACTATTGCTACATGCAATAACATAGATGAATAACATAGATAAAATATAATTGATATAAGAAGGCCAGATGTGAAAAGTACTATATGATTGTATTTACATAAAGTTTAAAAGCAGACAAAAGCTAATCCATGGTATTAGAAATCAAAGTAGTGGTTAATTTGTATGGAGGTAGAGACTGGGAGGGGCGGAGGGACATCTGGGCTGCTGGTAATGTCATATTTCTTGATGTGGGCATTGGTTAAATGGGGCGCTCACATTGTAAAAATGCACTGAGTTGTACACCTATAATTTGTGTGCTTTTCTGTACATGTTATGCAGAATAAAGGGCTAAAAACAAAACACACATACACATACACACACACACACACACACACACACACACTCATATATTAAAATCCTCCTTGAGAGCAATCCACAATTTTAAATTACCAACCTGAAAGTTGATAAATATGAACTAGCTGATTGTGCTGGTAAACTGAATGTGGAAGAGATTAAGGAGGGTAGCCGAAGAAGAAACAAAGTGAGTGGATGAAAGAGGGACTTGAATGTAAATAGAGAAGAAGCAGGGCAAACTGGCTAGAATGAAATAATGAACAGCAGAAAGAGAGCCCAGGAAGAGTCCATGAATGTTGATTTAAGTTCACTCTCTGCCCACCTCCCTCACCAAGTTACTGCGACGTCTCTCGTGAGATCATGCTTACGAAAGCCCTCTGTAAAAGATAAGGCATTCCTCAAGCATAAGAAGAATATATAAAATTCCCAGGATAATCTCTTGAAACAAATTACAGGTTCAATCTATTCTGGAGCTAGAAGGAAACTTTGGGGCAAAATTAAGATCCAAAGAGGACAGGCAAGTTGGCACATGTCACTCAGGTATTTAGTCTCATAATAAGATCTGGAAACCTCCTCTATGCTCTCCTTCTCAAGTGGTCATTTCATTATAACAAGAACCTACAAACTTCAACATAGCTTTAAACAATTTCCACATATTTTTAAACATTAGCTGTTTGGGTCTTTTTTTCAATTCTCTGCTGACACCAACCTTGCATGTCAGTCCTGATTAATATATGTTGGGAGATGGGGAGGAAAGAAGAGTTAATTAAAAAAAGAGTTTTATTTATTTTAGGTTGATTGATAAATTTAATGCATAGTACTTTATGCATTACTTAATAAAAGAATGAAGATACGGCTCTCTGGGGCCCAATATTTCAAAATATAAGTAAATATGCCTGTTATCTGACTCAAGCTGGTTAGCAGTTCCTCTACTGTCACTTTAATTACAGAATAATGCACACTATAACAAATTAAATACAGAAATATATACAAAAGACTCTGCCCTGTCTCTCTCCAATCCCACATATCTATTAATCATACATACACATATATAGAATCCTTCCCTTTGTATGTATGTATTGTTTATTATCACTGTCGCTGTTTGCTTCCTTTTTGAAGAAATGAGATCAACCATATTGTACATATTATCCTACAACTTGCTTTTGCATTAAACATACCAGGATATTTTTGTGTCAGTACCTATAGATGTAGCCCATTTTATGAATGAATGAGTTCCATAATTTATTCAACCATTTTCCAACTAATGGGCATGCAGCTGTTTCCAGTTTGTTGTTTCACAAGTATATCCTTGTTTACATAACCTAATGTATCAATCCTTTTATTTATTTATTTTTGATAGAACAGATTGCTAAAGGGTATCAGCTTATTTAAACCAGTTGTAGCAATTCACACTCCCAGCAATGCTGTATGAGCCTGCTGCCTTACCTCTGGCCATTCCTAGATATTATCATTCTTTTGTCTGCCAATCTACACACAAGAAATGGTATCTTTATATTTTGTTTGTATTTTCCTGCCTTTATCTTCAGTCATTTTTATTTCTTCATTTGAGACTTGCCATTTTTCTTCTGGGTTGTCTTTCTCTATCTTTTACTTAATTTTAAGAACTGTTTAAATCTAGAATTTGAATCTAAGTGCATAGAAGTCAGGAAAGTTACTCTATTTTGCTCAGTTCAGTATCCCCACAACTGAGGACAGTGCCTGACATACAGTACATGTGTTTAATAAATACATATTGAATGAATATAAATAGGGAATATTAATCCTTTTTCAAATATATTAGAAATGTTTTCCCCTGACTTATCAATTTATTTGGTCTCTAGCTATATAAACGTTTCACTGATGATTATATTGTTTTAAGAAAACAAATATATCTTCTTATCTTTACAGCTTCAGGGTTTACTCCCTCAATTGGGAAAGTTTCCCTATCCTGAGATATTAAAAATACTTATCAAATTTTTCTTTTAATATTTTACAGGGATTTTAATATTTGAATCTTCAACTGAAATTTTTTATGTTGTGGGGAGGAGATCTCCAACTCTATTTTCTCCCAAATGGAGAGTCAATTATGCTACCCTTCTCTCACTAAACTGAAATAGTAAGCTACCTTACATACTACCTTTCTTGATTCTGTTTCTTTCTTTTTTTTTTTTAATAGCTAGCTATGAACAAACTTTGAAACTGTTAATGTTTTACTTTATTATTTTTTTTTTACTTTTTAACTTTTTATTTTGTTTTTTTTGCTTGTTTTTTAATTAATTTTATTTATTTATTTATTTTGGCTGCATTGGGCCTTCATTGTTGCACACAGGCTTTCTCTAGTTGTGGCGAGTGGGGGCTACTCTTTGTTGCAGTGCGTGGGCTTCTCATTGCGGTGGCTTCTCTTGTTACGGAGCACAGGCTCTAGGTGCGCAGGCTTCAGTAGTTGTGGTGCACAGGCTTAGCTGCTCCGTGGCATGTGGTATCTTCCTGGACCAGGGCTCGAACCCGGGCTCGCCTGCACTGGCAGGCAAATTCTTAACCACTGCACCACCAGGGAAGTCCTTGATTCTGTTTCTGAACTCTTTTTTTTTTTTTAATCCCACTGAGCTGTTTGTCTATTCCTGAACAATACTACACTGGTGTGATTACAGTCTATTAATACTAAATTTAAATTTCTGGTAGGTCAAAGTCACCTATAGTCATCTTTTTTAAAACCTTTTAATTCCTCCACTTTTACTCTTCTGTATGAGCTTTCTACTCAATGCATCTCCACACAGGGGGGAAAAATCTATTAGGATTCTGATTGGTTTTTTAGCTATTCTGGTGATAGCTAGTTTTCATTTTACACTAGAAATTTTCTAAGAAGACATCCTTATCAAAGCCTCATATCTCTTTTTTAGAAAAACTCATAAAAAGAATTTTGAATTTATTTATTTTGATTTTTAATAGCATTTAACATTAGGATATTTACTCAATCCATGAGACACTTTAGATTTTCAAAACCTAGCAAGGACCGTGATCTCTGCTCCCACGAATTTCCAAAAATAATTCAGTCATTATTTGGCTACTCTGCCAAGAAAGAAAAAGTTATCTTTAAAATAACTCACTATCCTCAGTAATATTTAGAAAGAAAATATCCTACGTCAACAAAGAACTAGATAGAGCTTGAGAATGTGATTGTTTCAACAACGTATTACGAGACAATCTTTATAGCAAAGGGGACAAAACAGATTTGTTTTGTGATTAAAAAACATTTTTTGTTTATTTCAAACCCCTAGTTTAAGGCATAAAGAATCATACAACTGGGGCTTCCCTGGTGGCGCAGTGGTTAAGAATCCACCTGCCAATACAGGGGACACGGTGTTCGAGCCCTGGTCCAGGAAGATCCCACATACCGCGGAGCAACTAAGCCTGTGCTCCACAACTACTGAGCCTGCGCTCTAAAGCCTGCAAGCCACAACTGCCGAGCCCCCGTGCCACAACTACTGAAGGCCATGCACCTAGAGCCAGTGCTCCGCAACAAAAGAATGAGAAGCCCACTCACAAGGAAGAGGAGACCCCACTCGCCACAACTAGAGAAAGCCCGCATGCAGCAACAAAGACCCAACACAGCCAAAGATAAAAATAAATAAATTTATATTAAAAAAATCATACAACTGTTTTTGCTTAACGTGACAAATACTGAGTGTTGAAATGTGCTTCCTATTCTTTTCTCTTGAATATTTATTCCATTTCTTTACTTCTTAATATCAAAAATATTATGATATAGCACCTGGCCAGGGACTTCAGAGGCAAACAAACGCTAGATCTAGATGTACTTGCCACATACTGGCAGTGTGAACTTGGTCAAGTCAGTTCACCCCTTTACACCTCAATAAAATGAGGGAATTGGACTACATAATCTTTAGAGTCCATTCAAACTCTCAGATTCAATGATGGCTGTAAGTCTTTTAAAGTTTACTAGTTGCATCAGAAGATACAGACAACTCAGAACTAAGTTCAAAGAAAGGATCAGTAGATTTAAGCAGTTTCAGAAAAAGCAATTGTCTTTCTCATTATTTCTTTTTCTTTTTTTTTTTTTTTAAATTTATTTTTGGCTGTGTTGGGTCTTCATCGCTGCGCACGGGCTTTCTCTAGTTGTGGTGAGCGGGGGCTACTCTTCGTTGCGGTGCAAGGGCTTCTCATTGTCGTGGTTTCTCTTGTTGCAGAGCACGGGCTCTAGGAGCACAGGCTTCAGTAGTTGTGTCATGTGGGCTCAGTAGTTGTGGCTCGTGGGCTCTACAGCGTAGGCTCAGTAGTTGTGGCGCCACAGGTTTAGTTGCTCCGTGGCATGTTGGACCTTCCCGGACCAGGGCTTGAACCCGTGTCCCCTGCATTGGCAGGTGGATTCTTAACCACTCTGCCACCAGGGAAGCCCTCTCATTATTTCTTTTTAATTAATGAACTATTTCATATGTGGGTTAAAATGAAAGCTATTTCAGTGAAGATGAATAAGTTGCTAATTAGCTTCCATATTCACCATGAATTGACTTACAGTGTCTGTCATTTTATTTTGGGCATAGAAATTTACCTAGTTCATAAAATGCTATTTTCAGATAAGACTTTGGTGTCTTAGAAAATGGAGCTGTACATGGTTTGAGAAAGTATAGTGAGCCATGAAAGGAGGAAGTAAACGCCTGCTCTTTGTGTACCAATAGGTTTTTCCCAAGCTTTTCCTGAAGATTAGGTTGAGGATGATGTTGGGAGAAGATGGAAATGCTAAGCTGGGAGCCAGGGAGGAAAGGCGAGCTGGGGCAGATAAGTACAGAGGACTAATCACAAACTTTATGATTTAACTGATTAAAGCTGTAAAGCACAACTAAATTATGTTCAGGGAAACAGAGATTTTACAATGAGGGGAAAGTACCTGTAATGACTACAGAGATCACTGATAAATCAGTAATATTCACTTTAAAAAAATGGCTATTGTTTTCTGTGTTTTCAAAAATCTTAGTTTACAATCAAGATTCTCAAATAGAATAAAGTTGAGAACTGAACTGACTACCTAGGAAATTCTGGTGATATTTAGGTATTTTCATTAATTATTCACATATTTAATTTCCTACTTAACTTGATCAGTCTTGGCTAAATCTGACTCGAATATCACTTCTTGGGGACTGAAGACTTCTGAAGAACAGGGTACTTTTCTTTGTAAATTCCTTTGATAATATTTTAATGTGACTCAGAATCAAGAATGCCTTTCACATAGGCACTCTGCATTTATAAAATGTGGTACTTCAAACAATTCTGTGAATGAGATTAAAAAACAGTTCCAATTATCATGTAATTTATTTTTTTAGTCTAAAGCTGGAAGAATGACAACTGGTTACCCCAAGATCCAGAGTCTCTCTCTATTTCCCCTGCATTAGTGCTGTGAATAAATTGGCAGTAGGGGAGTGTTATTTTCCCTCCACAAAGAATAGTAAAGTTTTTGAAAGTCCCTGATAAGGCACAACCTGTATCTCATCCTTAAAGACCTACCAACACACCATTGTAAAGCAATTATACTCCAATAAAGATGTTAAAAAAAAAAAAAAAGATGGACCTACCAATAGCCTTGACCCCAGATGGTTTCAAGTGGTAGAGGCAACTGTGAAGTGGAAGCAGATATGAAAAGAGGTTTTATAAAATCCTATTTGTTCCCTGCTACCAGCATCCATACCTCTTAGAGGCAGGTCCAAAGGAAAACCTAAATTTATATGTGTTGAATTTTTTTTTCAATGAATGAATCATTATGGGTGTCTGTAGTACATTGTTTGCAAAGATGACTACGATAACTCCTTCCATCCTGTTCTCACCTTTTCCTGGATATCCCTTAGGGTGCATAGAACAAGGAGCCTAATTCCCAAGTTAACTGGGGCCAGAGAAGTGTTGACAGACCAAGGAGAGCAGTCCTTTCCTCCCAAATCACCTTTAAGCTTTCATAGAAAGTTGTCTAAAACTTACTCTAGACATCACCAAATTATCGCCACTTACTCCATTATGAAATCGCTAAAATCACTTGCTCCAGGTCACAAAGAAATCAAGTACGCCTCAGAACTCTGATTACCAAAGCTCTTCTCCCAGGAAAACAGTCAGCACCCTGGACCAGGGTCTGCAAAGGCTCTTTCAAACCGTAAGTCCGGGCCCACCCTCCTCATTTAGGTCGGTGCTCACAGAAAAAGAAACGTCAGGAGCCGGAAACGTGGCCAGGGCGATCCACCTCTGTTCTGGGCACCGTTAGAAAGAACCTCAAGAGTCACCACAAGTGACACTCGGGACGGAGACACGCTCCAGGCGGCGGGTGGCCCTAAAGTTACGGACGGGGGCGTTGGATTCCGGAGGACAGGAGAGGGGAGAGGGGTGTCACCCTGGTCTTCCGGACGCTTTAAACAGGGAGGCGCCGTTGATTGGCGAGAACCCAGCCAACGTCTCGGGGTCGAAGCTGCGCCCACCCTGGACGGGCTGGACCCCAGGCCCGGTTAGCCTTTCTTTGAGCGTCGTCCAGAATACCGCCGCCCGACCCGAAACATGTCCCGCCTCCAGACCCAGGCCCGGCCTGCCCTGGAGAAGCGAAGACTGACGAGTACGCAGTCGGCACTCAGGCCGGGGCCTCGCTTCGCCCAGATCCCGGTATGCACACTCACCAGCCTGGTGGCCCGGTATGGCCCGGGCCCCACGATGCAGTGCTCCATGGCCCGCACGCAGCGGCGGCCGCGGCCACACCAACGCAGATCCCGGAGAGTCCTAGGCGCCGCAGTTTGAATCCCGAGCCCACGCGCTACAGGCGCTGATTGGGCGGTGCGGCGGCACGTGACGGGAACTGAGGGGCGGGGCCGCCGGGGCCCCACGGAGGGGGAGGTGGGCGTCTCCTCCGAGACCTCCTGCTGCGGAGCGGCAGTAGGTTCACAACCGCCAGGGGTGGAGTCCGCGGCCCACCCTCGCCCACCCCGCGCACACGCAAGCAGTCTCCGCAGAAGGGTCGATGAACGTGTGTAATTCAGTGACCGAAAGCCGCTTGGACTGGAGAGGCAAATCCCTGTCCGTCCTTCCAAGTGCACCGTGAACCTGGTGGTGCGGCGAAGACTGGGAGAAGTGGGTAGTGAAAGGAAGCGAGGGGACAGCCTCTTCAAGTGGAGGGACATGTAAAAACTAGATAAGAGCTCTTGGCCACAGGGAGTGTCGACAGCGCGTAAGAACAACAAAGAGCTGGAAAAGAGCCCCATTCAGCTTCCTGTGTTGTTCTTCTGGTAGAGTAGTCTTTCCCTGGAATTTGAGTTCTTTGTTTTTTGGATCTGACTGAAATTTTCAGTCCTATGCCACAGGGCTCTGAGTTCATTTTGCTGCTCAGAATTTTCCCCCTAGGAATTGACGGTGTGATTTGCAATTGTTCAAAGGGATAAATGAGGTCACCACTCTATGCCTACAAGTTCAAAGTTCATATGTCATCACCTCAGCAACCATTCAGGATGAGATATCATAAGTAAGAGATAAGGAAAGGATCAGATTCCCACCCTTTGTTAATACTCTTCCTGCATTTGCTTGCCTTAGATGTGTATTTAGCTGCATTTTAGAAAGCCCCAAAAATTCCTGAGATAATACATATGTATTACTTTTGTAATCAGAAAAAAGCAATAAAGATATTTTTTTACTTCCAATCCTTATCAGAACTTTTTCTTTTTTTTTGGACCTCTAAACTCCATGGAAGAAATATTGCTTGTCCTTGGCAAGGGACACCCATGGGGCACAAGTGACAGAAGGAGAAATTTCAGAGCCTTGTCCATCTGGGGATTGTCAGCACCTGCCACAGTGGTGGAACTGTGATCTGATACAAGACATCGTGCCCTGCTTCCTGAGCATTTTCCCAAGAGTTGGTCATGAGCCAAAGACAAGATAGTTCCTTTTTCTGGAAAGGCGTATCTCCCAATGATCTACGTATCAGAGGCCACAAAGACAGTCTTTGTACATGTAGTTTAAATTAGACAGCTGATCATCTACCAGTCTTTCAGCATCACATAAATCAACTGGGAAATTGCTCACCTTCTCTCTGCCCTAAAATGCCAGTGCTTTCTACCTTTCTGACCTATGTTTCAGCCACAGTGGTCCTCTTTCCATTCAAACCTCACAGTCTGCTTGGTTCCCCTGCTGGGAATGTTCTTTCCTCAGCTCTTTGCAAGGCCGTCTCCATCTCACCATTCAGGTCTCAGTTCATAATGCTGCCAACCTTAGAAAAGCCTTCCTTGACCTTCCTGTATAGAGAAGCCTGACACGCCCACCCTACTCTTGTACTGTTTTATTTCCTTCTGAGCACTTACCTGTAACTAGAATTACTTATTTTCTTCTTTTCTACTTCTACAATGATGGTTGTCAAATGAAGGGGTTCCAGCTTCTGGGAGCATTTGGGGCATTTAGGCATTGAGGTTGTTTTCTGATCTTCTAAAAGGTAGGAAGGCCAGTACTGGTATTTTGTGGGCAGGGGCCAGGGGAGCTAGATGTCTTTTGGTGCTTAAGTCAGGCCACACAATCTACAGTTGGCCCATGTTCTACATGCCTTTTTATTGTCCACCGGACATTCAGGTAAGTGAATAACCTGTTTGTTATTATCTGAGCCTAGAACCTAACTCTGTTTTACATGTAAAATAAAAAGTAGTTTTGGCCGGCTAGAGTACACACTGAAGTTTCCAGGAATATCATACCCTGTCCCATTTGGGATTGTACCAAAACTTGCTCACCATGTCACAAAAGCATCAGTAATGGCAACGCAGCTAATGGTATTTGAGACATGTATCTGTGTCATCCTGTATCTGCAACTCTTGAATTCATGGGAATTATGCATAAAGGTGCTGTATACTTATTTAGTCCTTATTTCAAATGTCAAATATAAAGGAAGAATGACAAGAATATTCAGTTGACTTTACCTTTACTTCTCTTCAATCCAAATTAATTTTTATTTATTTATTTTTGGCTGCATTGGGGCTTCGCTGCTGCATGCAGGCTTTCTCTAGTTGTGGCAAGCAGGGGCTACTCTTCGTTGCATTGTGCGGGCTTCTCATTGCGGTGGTTTTTGTTGCGGAGCACAGGCTCTAGGCACACGGGCTTCAGGCGCGCAGGCTTCAGTAGTTGTGGCACGCAGGCTCTAGAGCACAGGCTCAGTAGTTGTGGCGCACGGGCTTAGTTGCTCCGCGCCATGTGGGATCTTCCTGGACCAGGGCTCGAACCCGTGTCCCCTGCATTGGCAGGCAGATTCTTAACCACTGTGCCACCAGGGAAGTCCTCCAAATTAATTTTTATAAGTAGATGCAAGTACTTGCCTATCTCATTATATCTTTCTGATATAATCATGCTTAGGTATTTATTTAAATTTGGAAATGAATATTGCTTTAATATAAATTACTTCCTTTTTATTTCATCATTATATAAAAAAATGTTAATTTTAATTATGTGTAGGTTGGTTACCTGTGCATTTCATTTCAGCAGAATAAAGAGTATTGACCCTGATCCAGTTGTGAACGATTGCTCTGTCTAGACTATAAACTCCATGAGATCAAGGACCTCTTGTTTCCCACTGTACTCCAGTTCCAAAAACAGTATCTGATACATAGTAAACACTCAATTAAAAATTAATATATAACTTTGTTTTAATGTAAAAATGTTTTAACTTACTCAAATAAAATTGAAGCAGGAGGGAGATTCTACAGTTGGATTCTACAGTTCCAATTCTACGCGGATTCTACAGCTCCATGCCTGAGCATACCACAATCTTCCTTCCAAATCCATGGGCACCCCAGTTGAATAAGCACAAAAAAATGCTAGTTTATTTTTTTGTTTGATAGATTAACAACTATAAAGAATATAATGGTGCATTATTTCATTTTTCTATATTTATTTTCTATGTATTCTATGGTATTATATAAATACATCGTAAGTTGACTGAGTTCCTTTTTGGAAAGAGTTACCCACTACTTCTAAGAAATAAATTACAGTCCTTACCATTGTAAAGCTGCTTGCAAAGCTTTGTCACATTATCTCATTTGATCCTCAGAACCATATGGATATGCAAATATGGATAATCCCATCCGACTGCTGAGGAAGCTAAACTTCAGAGACTAAGTGACTTGCTTAACTAGAGAGGTTTAGTGTCCCACAGCCAGTAATTGACGGAACTTGGAACTGAACCTATACCTTCTGCTGCCAAAGCCTGTGGAGTTTGGTTTGCTTTGGTTTGATTGCTTAGTTGGTCGGTTTTTACTAATGCCTTCACAAATCAAAAAGGATACTTTCCAAATGTAAAGTAGAGTTTCACATTTATATTTATGCAAAGACACATTTCAGGAGGGGGGAGAAGGATAGAAACCTTTCATAAGTTTATCCAAATGATCATTCCTAGGAATGAGTTTCATAAAAACCTGAGGAAAGGGCTTCCCTGGTGGCGCAGTGGTTGAGAGTCCGCCTGCCGATGCAGGGGACACGGGTTCATGCCCCGGTCCGGGAAGATCCCACATGCCGCGGAGTGGCTAGGCCCGTGAGCCATGGCCGCTGAGCCTGCGCGTCCTGAGCCTGTGCTCCGCAACCAGAGAGGCCACAACAGTGAGAGGCCCGCATACCACAAAAAAAAGAAAAAAAAATTATTTCCACATTCACAGTGGAAGCAATTTTAATAAAGTGCTGTTCATACTCTTCTTGGCATATATAAGTGTAAGGCCATCAAGATCCTGTAGAAGCTTTGCCTCAGCCTCAGAACATCTTTATAAAGTGAGTATTAGCACATTGAGAATGGGCAGTTTCACCATCACCACCTGACTTGTCACTGATATTAGGAAGTTCCAAGCTATGGTGCAAGAAAGCAACATAGGCCTCAAGTATATTGTGGGGTTGGAAGCTGTGTTTCTCAATCATGCCCAGTAGGGAAGAGTTGGGAGTGGTGCCCTCGCTCCCCAGGGGACTCCTGACTGCTACATGCAGTTCTGCTGCTGCCTGAAAGGTCTTCCAGCCAGTTGGATGGGTCATTTTGAAAGAACTCCTCTGCTGAAACCCAAGTCACTCAGTTCCTACATTCAACTTGAGCCTTTCAGATTGTACTACAACTACATTCAGTTGTGTTTTTGGCATTTAAGCCATCAAGACTGTCTATTTGCCAAGGTTCTTAAAAGTTGTAATATCTGTGACTTGATTTCCATGGCTCTTGGTCTGTACTGTCACTGTTCTATTAGGAAATGTTCCCCCAGAGGTTGTATTAACCCTATTCACTAATAGGGACATCATATTCTTTGGGGTATGGGTGAAGAAGAAATGATAAAAATATATGGAAAACATAAAACCATACTATTTCATTGAAACTGTTGAAAAATATTTTTATTTCAGTATTTAAAAAATAAATGTGCCAAAGAAATAGAGAATTTATATTCATTCATTAATTTATTCAACAAGTATGTATGAGTACCAACTATGTGGCAGGCACTGTTCCAATCACTGAAATACTGAAGTAAATAAAACAAAGTTCTCATTTCCAGAAGCTGCCATCCTAGTGGGGAAAGGGATGACAAGCTAACTAAAATACATAAAAATATATATAATATATCAGGTGGTAATTGGGTGCTGGGAAGAAAAGTAGAAGAAGAAAGAGAGGAGGGTGGAGGGAGTGGATGCTGTTTTGGCTCAGGTGGTCGGGAAAGTTCTGTCTGACGAAGTGACATTGGGGAGACAATCTGAGTGGAATAGAGGGATAGCTGTCTAAGGCAGGACCTTCCAAGCCAGTGGAGCAACAGCCCATGTGAAAGCCTGAGGTGGACACATACTTGCCATGTCCAGGGAATACGGGAAGGGGGCCAGCGTCACTGGAATGGGGTGCGTGAAAGGGAGAGAAGAGGAGATGGGGTTGAATACAGAGTGGAAAGGGGCTTCTGAGGCCACATTATGAGCCACAGGATTTGGATTTTACTCTGAATTTGTTGCAAATGTATTAAAAAGTTTTGAGTGTGTCAAGATCTTAAATAGGTTTTTTTAAGCAGCACTCTTGCCATTGTGTGGATAATGGATTGGAATGGGTGTCGGTATGGAGTGGAAGCAGGAAAACCAGTTAGGGATACTGTTGCAATACACTTGCAGGAAAAATAAATAAATTTGGTTGGTACAGTGCTTGGCACATAGTGACATTCCACAAATATTTGTTGAATGAATAAATGAATGAGCAAGTGAAACTAAGCGGTGCAGTGGATAAGACTCCATGCTCCCACTGCAGGGGGTTTGGGTTCAATCTCTGGTCTGGGAGCTAGCTCCCACATGCATGCTTCAGCTAAGAGTTCACATCTCACAACTGGGGAGCCCTCATGCTACAACTAAGGAGCCCACCTGCCGCAACTAAGACCCAGATCAACCAAAAAAAAAAAAAAAGTTATTCATCTCCTAAGGATGGATTCAATTCATTTTATCTATGTGTATTTCTTATAGGTATGTACTCTTCGATATAATAGCTAACTTTTATATTTTCAATTTAACCTATACAATTTGCTGCTGAACCTACTATTCTGGTAGGTCTTATTGTTAAAGGATTATCCATTCTTGCTTCTCCCTTTTGAGTCTGGGAAGATATTGGGTTGGCCAAAAAGTTTGTTAGGGTTTTTTCCGTAAGATGTTGCAGAAAAACCCGAACGAACTTTTTGGCCAACCCAATACAATCCATACCCCAAGCCTTGTGTTATAATCGTGCACATGCATACACACACACGTGCACACACACACACATGCACACAGACTTCCTGCCACCTCACAATCACACCATTATAGTTTGAAGTTAGATTAAGAAAATCTTTAGCAAGGACCTGAATGGTCCTTTAGCAAGAAACTGAATGGTTTCCTTTAGCAAGAAACTGAATGGTTTCTCATATTTGGACACAAGTTCAGTTTCTGGCATATCACAGCCATGCCTCTGTGTTGCTATGGCTAAGTATAATTCTCTACATCTAAGAAAGTGATATGATAGAAAAACAATATTTTTTAAACGAACATCTGTCTGGCCAAGGAACATAGGATTCGAAGAGGAAGATCCTAGAGACAAGAATCACCAAGGTAGCTTGTTTAAAATCCTAGGTACCTAGATTCCACGGGTGATTTATGGTTTTGACTCCTTACCAGCAACTCCAAAGATCCATGTACATATTTCTAATTTTGATGAGGCAAAACTTTAAAACTCCCACCTTGGAGGCTGGTATGCAAGAGAATGTCATCCAGCTTGTACATGAGCCTAGCCAACCCCTAGGATCTCATGTCCAATGTGACTTTGATATTCTCTACTGTTTGTGTTTATGTATCTTATGGGGACAATATTATGCTATAGTTGTATTTCAGAATTATCCAAGTCAATGGACTTATTCCTCATAAATGCTAAAAGCCAAAAGAAGTTGGAATTTGGATATGCAGCCTTTGACTGACAGTGAAACATCCAAATAGAGGTGACGCATGGTTGAAAATATTAGATGAAAAGGGCAGGGTAGAGTTGGGGAAGTTGAAGACCTACAGATAAATGAGGACTTTGAGGAAGGAAGAATATAGAGAGAAGAACAGAGGCCTTCACTGTCCCATTTCAGCCCTTTAGCTTACTACCCTGACTGACAAGTTTCTCTGGCCCTCAAACCTGCTGCTTCAATAGAAAACTTCTGTTGGTTCTTATAAGGTAAATTTAAATTTGCCTTGCCCCATGACAGCCTAAAAAATTATATGTCTCATTTATCTTCATAAAGACCAAACACTTTAACAGAGAAGCCATTTGTTGTACAACAAATTAACTTATTTTTGAATTATCCTCCTATTGTCACCAAACATCTTTAAAGTCACCTTAAAATTAACATTAACTTTTTGATAAACTTCCACAATATCCACTTTGTTGCAGGGTTTAGAATATTTCTTAGATGTGTAGTTCTTGTTTCCATACAAAGAAATGTGTGTAAAGTTAAATAGAATAAGATAGTAGTGAGAATTAACTGTTTGTTCTAGCTCTTTAAAAAAAAAAAAAACAAAACCTGCTGCTTCACCTCTGAGTCTAGGCTTGTCTGCCCACTCCGGGCACTTCATCTTTGTGATTCCTCAGCCTGTCCTGGGCCAGGGATAGCTCAGTTAGGGGATTATCCCACTCTCTTGGTTCCCTCCCTAGAGGCTTCAACTCTGGGCATTCATCGAAGACTTTCTCCTCTATTTCACTGTCAAAGGCTCAAGATTCAAGTTTTCACCTCAGCAGAATTACAAATCATTACATGTTATTGAACTTTCGGGAAGCAAACCAATAGTTAAATGATATATTCTGGTATCAGTACATCAGCTGTCTGACCCATAGCCCCTAAGCTCAGTTTTAAGAAAAATCTAAAGGTAAGATAAAATTATCTGCACTTTTAAAAGAGTCATCACAAATGGTCCCTGAAATAGCAAATATACTTAGGATAGCCCCCAAAGAATTCAATTTACAAAAAAAAAAAAAAAAAAGTGGAGGAGGAGAAGAATGTGCAGAACTTTTAGAAAACACTGCTGCCTGGTCTCACAGCCAGGTGCTTGTAAGTAGTAAGGTGCCCAGGGCAGAGGTAAGATACTTAACAGGGAATCTCCTATTCCTGGCAGCAGCAGCAGAGGACCCTGGGAGCCAAGGTCCATGGACCACAAACAAACACAAGGGCCCAGAGAGTCAGAAGTAGGACAGTGGGTGGCAGCACCAAGCCAGAGCAGGATGAAAATGCGATTGTGAGGTAGGTAAAAGCAGTTGGGGAACAAGGAAGGTCTGTGAGCTGGGGCAGGGTGTCTGTTATGTGTTGGGCTATCTTGAAGGGCTAACAAAGGCAACAGTGGTTATTGTGTTCGCCTACGACACTGCCACTCTTATTTTCTTTCAGAGGCAAGTAATTGAAACTGGCTTGGATATAAAAAACAAAGTTATTTTAAGCATTTTGTCCTTACTGATGATTACTTTATATTTTTCTTTGTTTATTTCTGACACAGATATTTTTCTTTTCTTTCTTTCAACTTTTTATTGGGTTATAACATATGGAGAAAAGCACTCATTATCTGTATAGGGTTTGAGAAATTTTCACTAACTGAACACATCCTTGTAACCAGCACCCCAATCAAGAAACAAAACATGACCAGGACCTGAGCAGACCTCCAGTCTCTACCTGCCTAAAGATAACTGGTATGGATCTTCTACTATGTAAGAAAAAAAGAAACAAGAAAGAGTTTACCCCAGACTAAAGACGGAACAAGAGCCACCTCACAAATTACCAGGAATTTAGTCCATCTACGTTGTAACCCAAAAGCCAACTATAAAAAGTGGACGGGGGCTTCCGTGGTGGCGCAGTGGTTAAGAATCCACCTGCCAATGCAGGGGACACGGATTTGAGCCCTGGTCCAGGAAGATCCCACATGCCGCAGAGCAACTAAGCCTGAGCGCCGCAACTACTGAGCCTGCGCTCTAGAGCCCGTGCTCCGCAACAAGAGAAGCCACCACAATGAGAAGCCTGCTCACTGCAATGAAGAGTAGCCCCCGCTCTCAACAAGAGAAGCCACCACAATGAGAAGCCTGCTCACTGCAATGAAGAGTAGCCCCCGCTCTCAACTACAGAAAGCCCGTGCACAGCAACAAAGACCCAGTGCCACCAAAAATAAATAAATAAAATAAGTTTTTTTAAAAAAGAAAAGCATTGAAAAAATGCATCTTACTGTATGTAATACGGCAAAATAAAAAAAAAATTTTAATTAAAGAGAGACTTTCTAGACATTCAAACCCGCTTGACTACATTTCCTTATTCAGCTGTCTCTGAAAAGTCAATGATAGGGGACTTCCTTGGTGGCGCAGTGGTTGAGAATCCGCCTGCCATTGCAGGGGACACGGTTCGAGCCCTGGTCCGAGAAGATCCCACGTGCTGCGGAGCAACTAAGCTCGTGCACCACAGCTACTGAGCCTGCGCTCTAGAGCCCACGAGCCACAACTACTGAAGCCTGTGCGCCTAGAGGCCACGCTCCGCAACAAGAGAAGCCACCGCAATGAGAAGCCTGCGCACCACAACGAAGAGTAGCCTCTGCTCACCGCAACCAGAGAAAGCCTGCGCGCAGCAACGAAGACCCAACGCAGCCAAAAAATAAATAAATTTTTAAAAGTCAATGATTGGGTTGCTCCTGGAATTAACAGGGCAGAGCTTTGATCCCAGCTCCAGTGAGGGATTAGGAGGGAGAGTAGCTCCTCAGAGCTATGAAGTAACCTCCAGCCTGTCTACATACCAGAACCCTGGAGACCCTTATTTAAAACACAGATGCCAGGCCTGACTCCAGGTCTCCTGAAAGTAGCTCCCTCAGGGCATAGGGGCACCAGAGGCGTGACCACAGATATGCCATTAGTATCTGATCCTCTCCCTCAGAGTAGCTGAGGGCTGGAGGTGGGGTTCTGCAGGCCCTGCCAGGAGTGTCCTGAGGACCTGGGCAGGATTCTAGGAGAAAGTGCCTCTTACCTGTTCCTCTTTGCATGACAATGAAGTTCCAGAAGTAACATCCTAAAGGAATGTTAGATAAAGGCCTTGAGGAGAGTCAAGTCAGGCCTCCCAGCGAGGCCAGGAATAATACAGAGCCCAAGGAGATGGGAACAGGAGGTTTGAGGCAGAACCTAGAGTAACTACAGAGCTGCAGTGCAAATAGCTAGAATCAACTTTTAGCCAGGAGCTTTTAAAGAGACAAGGATCACAGCTTCATCTACTAAGGATTCTTGCCCAAAAAACTGAAACTGAACCTGACCATACCTCATTTTTATGAGGCAACTACCGATTTACAGGAAATGCAGAGGATGGAAAAATATGGGGAATTGCAATTGGCAACGTCTGGAATGTGGGGAAGTCTATAAGTGACTGGGTATTTGCAACTACAAGGAAGTGGGGTGCGGGGGGTGGAGGGAGAGCCCATAGAGGTTTGAGACAAATCAACCATTCACAGCATGTGGAATTATTTAGATCCTAATTCAACCTACTGTAAAAATGATAAAAACTAAAAATTTTAAAAAGCAATTGGGAGACAATTGGAAGATGGAATACTGAATAGTTATTTGAAGATAATCAAGAATTATAGTTTAAAATTGTATTGCAGTTATCTTTTCAAAGACTCAGTCTTTAAGGGCTGTGGTTTTAGAACTTTAACATGCATCAGAATCACCTGGAGAACTTGTTAAAATGCAGATTACTGTGTCTCATCCCCAAGATTTTCTAATTCTGTAGAACTTTGTTGGAGCCCGAAAATTTCCATTTTTAACAAGCTGGATGATGGGTACATGAGGGTTCTTTATTCCTATTCTGTCTACTCTTGTTATGTTTGAAATTTCTATTTTAAATGTTTTTTTAAGATAAGGGAAGAGAAAAAAATAGAAAAAGCATTTGACAATATCCAATTCCTGATTTTTTAAAAAAATCTCTCAACAAACTAGAGAATACAAGGGAGCTTCCTCAACCTAATAAGAATCTATGAAGGGCTTCCCCGGTGGTGCAGTGGTTAAGAATCCACCTGCCAATGCAGGGGACACAGATTCGAGCCCTGGTCTGGGAAGATCCCACATGCCATGGAGCAACTAAGCCCGTGTGCCACAACTACTGAGCCTGCGCTCTAGAGCCCACGAGCCACAACTACTGAGCCCACATGCCACAACTACTGAAGTCCGTGCGCCTAGGACCCATGCTCTGCAACAAGAGCAGCCACCACAATGAGAAGCCTGCGCACCACAACGAAGAGTAGCCCCCGCTCGCCACAACTAGAGAAAGCCCATGCGCAGCAACAAAGACCCAACGCAGCCAAAAATATTAATTAATTAATTTTTTAAAAAAAAGAATCTATGAAAGTCCTCAGGTGACATCGTATCTGATAAAAGACTGAATACTTTCTCCCTAAGATCAGCAACGAGACAAGGATATCTGCTCTCATCATTTCTATTCAACATTGTACTGGCTAGCTAGTACAATGAGGCAAGAAAAAGAAAGAAAAGGTATCCAAATCGGAAAGAATAAGTAAAACCGTCTTTATCTGCAGACAGCATGATAGCCTATGTAGAAAATCCTTTGAGGTCTACAAAACAGCTGCTAGAACTAAGAAGAAGGTTTTGCAATACTGTGGCAAGGACAGACAGACAGGCTGGGTAGGAGCTGGATGGCTGTGGGGAAGGGTTTTCTATCTTTATTTTTCTAAAGCCCCTAGGAGCTTTTTTTCCTCCTGAGCTTGCATCCTATCACAACCTGGGGGCCTTCCCTCACTGATATTGAGAGTGAAGACTTATTCCTTACTTAATCGTATTTCTCCAAGGAGAAATTCCTGAGAGCCATGGCTCTCAAACTTGTCTGCACACTGAAATCACTTGGGGAACTTTGAAAACTCCTGCTGCCCGGGTTCCACCTCCACAGATTGTGATTTAATTATACTGAGGTATGGCCTGGATGTAGGATCCCCAATTCTGATGTACAATGTACCTTGAGAACCACTGCCCTACAGGAATATTTCTGGCCTGGTAACCTCTGTGAACAGTGAGTTTAGGAGGTGAAACTGGGCAAGCATGGCTCAGGCTCTACTGGATTTTATGTGGGATCTGCCTGCCTTTAAAGTTTAGGGATTCTGTTCTGCTACTCTGAGCCGTAAATTGTACGGCAAGGGGCAGAGGGAACAGGAGGTAGCAGAGGGAACAGGAGGTAGGAGAAGACTATGGCTGTCCAGGAGTGACTGACTATGACAAGGTAAATCTAGCTAGTTCAGATATAAGGAAGTCCACTTAGTCACCAGACTTAAAGCCATCTATTCCTAAAACCTTACCTCCCCAACGTTTACTTGGAAAAAGTTCAAAGCATATATACTCACCACATACATTCAGTACATTCATCAGTTGTTAATACTGTGTTCCATTTGTCATCTTTCTCTCTCTTATTTTTTTCCTTTTTTCTTTTTTGGCTGAATGTATGTAGTTCAATAGGTATCTCTTAAGAACAAAGGCATTTTTCTACTTAATCATGATACAATTTTTACCCTCAGGAAGTTTAACATTGATACATTATTATCTATTATACATTCCATATTTATATTACCCTAGTTTACCTCAAAAGTTCCTTTATACCTGTTTTAAAGACCGTACACTGCATTTACTGGTCTTGTCTCTTTACTATCCATAATCTATAGAATAATCTCCCTCCTTTTCAGAAGACACTGACAAGTTTGAAAAGGCCAGACTGTGTCATAAAATACACCATAATGATGCTTCCTTATGATTAATTCATGTTAAATATTTAGCATGAATACCAGGTTCGTGATGTCGTATGCTTCCAATTGCATCACATCAGTAAGAACACAATGTCAGTTTGTTCCAGTATCTCCGATGCTGGATTTAATCACTTTGGTTAACGTGGTGCCCACCAGATCTCTTCATTTTAAAGGTATCTTTTCCCTTTATACTTAATAAGTAACCTGTTGGGTGATACTGTGAGCCCATACGAATATCCTGTTCCCCAACAAACTTATACCCATGGTTTTAGCATCCATGGATAATCAGTTATTACTGATTGCAAATAGTGATTTGCAGTAGTGGTGTTTGCAAATAGTGATTTTCTAATTCTATCATTCCTTCTACATTTTTTTTTAAAAAACTGTTTATTTATTTTGTAAGAATGTACCCCTAGTCCAAAGTTAACTATGTTTAAAAAAATTTTTGGCCAAAAAATTTACAAAAACATTTTCAGTTCAACCTAATGAAAGTGATGTCTAGAAAATATTTGACATCATTAAGTCTGCCTTAGATAGTGCCGATTCTAAAGCATTCCCAAGGCACGGTGTTCTGGAAGACAAATGTGCTTCTGTGGTGCTGCGCGGCGTATGCAGCAGCCGTGACTGGCTACAAGTGAGCCCTGGCAGGCTCCTTCCTCCTGACGCTGGGGGACTGTGAGAGGAGTCAGACGTAGGCCTCCAGGGCTGCACGGAACTCTGTGAGACACTGGACCAGCTGCTGGAACTTGGGCCTCTCCTCCGGACCTAAGGCCCAGCAACAAGCCATCACAGCAAATAGTTCAGCAGGACAGTTGATCGGCTGGGCTATTCGGTAACCATCTATCAGGTACGCGGCCATCTCCAACGGGTCGATGTCCACGTAGGGCGTTTGGCCCAGAGTCATGAGCTTCCACAGCGTCACTCCAAAGGCCCACACATCACTAGCACTGGAGAACTCATTATTCACCAGACTTTCAAGAGCCATCCACCGAACTGGCCTGTTTTCGTTGTCCCCCAGACAATGAGAGTCCATAGGGAACAAGTCTCTGGAGAAGGTATTGTCTGTGATCTTAACTTGAAGTCTGTCATCCATGACACAGTTCCTAGCAGCCAGGTCTTGGTGGATGACTTCCCTTCTGGCCAGATAGCTCATTCCACAAGCAATCTGAATAGCCATGCGGACAGGTCTTGTTGAGAAATTGCTTGTGGATCATCGGCCTCTACTAATCTGCACTGCCGTAAAAACAATTTAAGATTCCCCCAATTCATGTACAGCAATATCACCATGGGCTTTTCTCCTTCTTCTATACAGACATGAGTAATAGGAAGAAGATTCCTGTGATGAAGACCTCGTAGCTTACAACTTTCAGTGAGCATCATTGTCACCTGAATTTCAGAAGCTTGATCTTTAACTGTTTTTACAAATGCTTGTTTTTCCTTATTTGGATCTTTTTCATCTACTAAAATCCCATGGAAAACACGCCCAAAAGTACCTTCTTGGAGTACATCTTTTAGAGTTATCCTCTCCCTGGATATTGCGATATCCTTCACCTCAGCTTTGGCTTTCAAAAGAGTGACACTTCTCAGGTCATTCTTCTCTATCCGCAAGGTGGGATAACCTGAGGAGCTGGTGATAGGAGTTGCATTGTTGGGTGTGTTGGTTCTCAGATACTGAGTCGTCTGGTTAGATGGCTGAGACAGCCCTTGGGAACTACTGCTGGCACTGATGCTGTCATCCAGTTCAATCCTTTTCATGCGAAGAAGGTGCAAAACAGCTAATATTATTGCTACGAGAAATATTACTGCACAGCAAACCCCTACGCTGATATAAAACACACGCGTAGAAGTGGTTGGAGCTGCATGTACAGGATCATAAATAGTTCTGCTAGTGTTTTTGTCCAAGGATGACGTTTTTACTTCTTCAAGTTTTTTGTAGCACATTTTCCTTCGTTTAAAATTTAAGACTGTAAAGTTTTTTGGAGAATTTACTGTCAAGTTGAGCTGCATTAGTATCATAACCTCAGAATCTACTTTGCCAGTACAGGAAAGCTCGACCCGAAGCACTGATAAAGTGCGTGGAGCTTCCCCCTGAGCAGAAATGTTGACCTGGGGCACGTCCATAGCCAGGAAATTGTCTACTTGGAATCCCAGCTTATATTCAACCTTGGACTTTGCATGCCAAGTGAAGTGCAGGAAATTTGTCTCGCTGGGTACTAACAGGTTAAAGGATAGGGCGTAGTGACTAATAAGATCATTTCTCACATAATAAAGTTCTGCAACAATACCGATGAGCCGGCGCACCTCGTCCTCTCTCAGGTAGACGCTCACGCCAGGCCCCGCGTACGCGGGAGGCAGCGCCGGCGGCCTCGGGGCGGGGGCGGCGGCAGGGCCCTCAGGCCGTGGGTCCACGGGAGGCGGCCCCGGCCCAGCGGCCGCGCCGTCCTGCGCATGGCCGCCGCCGCCGCCGCCGCCGAGGAGAAGCGTGGGCCGCCCGCCGCGCCGCCGCCGCCCACCCCCGGCCCCGAGCCCCTCACAGCCCCGAGCCGGAGGCGGCCGCCCAGCTCATCGCGCCGCCGGCCCCTGGCAGCCTGCCGCCGCTTCAAACCGTGGGAGCGCGCCGCCGCCGCCGCCACCTCCTCCACCTCCTCCTCGGCCGCATCTTCCGCTGCGGGAGGCGGGCCTCCTTCCACATTTTTAACTGGAGTTCTTTTATAAAAAAGAGCTTTCCTCCCTTCCCCTCACTGCCTGCTTTTTTGAGTATGACTATGGACTCAGGGATTCCTTGTTTATTTATCAAATTATGATCCATTTCTGTCATTTGTCTTTTTGAAACCAGCTCTTGTGTTGTTTCCATATATCCCCGTTAGTTTTTAAATAGTGTCTTTATTTCTGCTACAAGATATTTTAAGCTCATATAATATATTTCCTTCTCCAGACCTGGAAGCAGCCGTTTCTCCAAGAAGTTCCCATTCCTTTTGACTGGAAATGGTATTTATTATGCCGTTTCTCTTTGATACAAAGTTTTGTTTTGTTTTGTTTTTATCTTTATCTGCCTGACTCCTACATCTATCTCCAAGTTTGTTCCAAACTCGGGCAGGTGAAAAATAAGGTGTTATGTATTAAACCCTTTACCCTTCAATACCTGACCCAGTGTAATATAGAATAGGCTCACAACTTATCTTTACAGTACTATATTGATTCAACAAATATTTTTTGAATGCTTACACTGTGCTAAGCACCCGGGATAAAATTTGAAACAAGACACACACAGTCATGGCCTTCCTGTGCTTACAGTCTAGTGGAGAAGGCAAATATGAATCAAATGATCATATAAATATTTAACTACAAACACTGTAAATCTCTAAAACTAGGCACACTGAGTTCTAGGCATACATCAAGGAGTCTGGCATATTCTGGGTTGGGAAGGGTTCCCTTAAAATAGGAACTTAGAAGGACTTCCCTGGCGGTCCAGTGGTTAAGACTCTGCACTTCCACTGCAGAGGATGCCTGGTTCCTCTGGTCGGGGTTCGATGCCTGGTTCGATGCCTGGTCGGGGAACTAAGATCCCGCATGCTGCGTGGCATGGCCGATAAATAAATAAATAAATAGGAATTGAGATCTAGGATCTGAAAAGTGGATAGGAGTTACTCAGTTCAAGGGAAAAAGGCGTGTGTGTGTGTGTGTGTGTGTGTGTGTGTGTGTGTGTTGGGGGTAGTGGTGCTGGTGGCAGAGGGTATGGGAGTAGTGAGTCTAGCAGGTTCTGAGGTAAAGAGGGGAAATTGGAATATCTGAGAAATAAGAAAAATGCTGAGGTCTTTACTGTCATAAGCTAGGGTAAGGGACTATGGGGTAGCTGGCAGGTTGGGCAGATGCTCATTCCATAGGACCCTGAGGGCACAGAAGTGAGATTGGAGTTGATAATGCTGAGAGTTTAGGAACACATAGGTACACAAAGCCAATAAACAAACATGCTCCAAGAGCCTTCAAAGGCAGGGTGGAGGTCTCTGGAGGAAGAGAAAGAGATGGATAAGAGCTGGAACTTTGTGTGGATCTTCTGCAGGGAGGAGGAAGGGATAGGTGAGAGGTTACGGGAGGTAACAGTCTGAGCACAGGGCTGACCTTCACCCTTCCCTTACTCTGAAGGATCTGCCCTTGTGCTCTCCTAAGATGTGGCACCACTGAAAACCTGGTCCCGGGCTTCCCTGGTGGCGCAGTGGTTGAGAGTCTGCCTTCCAATTCAGGGGACACGGGTTCGTGCCCCGGTCCAGGAGGATCCCACATGCCGCAGAGTGGCTGGGCCCGTGAGCCATGGCCGCTGGGCCTGCGCGTCCGGAGCCTGTGCCCCGCGATGGGAGAGGCCACGACAGTGAGAGGCCCGCGTACCACAAAAAAAAAAAAAAAAAAAAAAAAAAAAAAAAAAAAAAACCTGGTCTGTCTCAGCCCTGGAGAGGTGGAAAATTTTAGCAGTGATAGCTGGGAGGAAGGGAGTCCAGAGAATAATCTGAATGATTCCTTAAAGCTACATATAATCTGTGAGGCATGTGGGAGTGCTCTAAAAAAAAAATTTTTTTTAAGTTTTCCAACTCCTTTTACAATGCTAGCAGAACTGACACCAAATCTGATTGACATAGTAAATGCAAAGAGAAAGGAGTAACATAAAAGTTACCATCTTAACCATTTTCAAGTGTACAGTTCAAGTAGTGTTAAGTACATTCACGTTGTTGTGGAACCAATCTCCAGAACTATTTTCTTTTCTGTTTTTTCTTTTTTTTTTTTTTTTGCGGTAAGCGGGCCTCTCACCGTTGCGGCCTCTCCCGTTGCAGAGCACAGGCTCCGGACACGCAGGCTCAGCGGCCATGGCTCACGGGCCCAGCCGCTCCGCGGCGCGCGGGATCCTCCCGGACCGGGGCACGAACCCGCGTCCCCTGCATCGGCAGGCGGACTCTCAACCACTGCGCCACCAGGGAAGCCCTCCAGAACCATTTTCATCTTGTGAAACTGAAACTCTGTACCCATTTATCCATTGATGGACACTTGAGTGGCTCCCACCTTTTGGCTAATGTAAAGAATGCTATGAGCATGGGTGTACAAATACCTCTTTGAGTCCCTGCTTTCAGTTCTTTTGTATATATACCCAAAGGTGGAATTGCTGGATTACATGGTAATTCTATTTTTAATTTTTTGAGGAACTATTATACCAAACTTTTCTCCATTGCAACTGCAAAAGGCTTTCAATTTCTCCAATTTACCAATCTTTAATGGTTCCTGTTTGGGTTTTTTTTTACATACTGGCCATCCTAATGAGTGTGCATTTATTTTTAAAGTATACATGTTTATTGTGGAAATTAGAGATACAGAAAAATATAAATGAAAGAAAAAAGTAAAAACAAAACTGTTTTTAAATGTTCCATTTTAAAACGAGAAAGCATAGGGTTGCTATGTAAACATAAAAAGAACCTTTGTTTAAAGAAATGCAAAGAGATTAATTAATAGAAGAGTGAGCAAAGGACAGGCACGGGAAGGTTGCCAGGGATGAAACAGAAGTAGCCAATATTATGTAAAAGGGTTGGTATCTGGTACTGGGGAGACGAGGGTAGGAACCTGCCTAGTTCACTGGCTACTTCCACCTGGTGAGGACACTGTTGAAGGGGCCTCCTGCAGCTACTACAGCTGGAGGGGTGTCAAAAACACTCTGCTCTGCCCTGCACAGACTATAACCCCAACCGGTTTATCCACTGAATACAAAAAAACGGAGGCTAGACAGCCAGAGGAAACATTTCCTTCCCTAACACCAAAACAAATGATATATTTGGAATGCTCCGCAGAAAATACAGAAGAGAATTGAGCCCTTTAAAAGCTCTAAAAACACAAATGAGGTGGTCAAACTACACATTTTGTTTTAGAGATAAGAATGCTGGGGGCTTCCCTGATGGCTCAAGTGGTTGAGAGTCCGCCTGCCGATGCAGGGGGCACAGGTTCGTGTCCCGGTCTGGGAAGATCCCACATGCCGCAGAGTGGCTGGGCCCGTGAGCCATGGCCGTTGAGCCTGCGCGTCCGGAGCCTGTGCTCCGCAACAAAAGAGGCCACAACAGTGAGAGGCCCGCGTACTGCAAAAAAAAAACAAAAAAAAAACAAAAAAAAAGAATGCTGGGAAAGAATTTTGGAAAAGCAAGAATATTAAAGCACTTTGTACAGACTGCAATGCCAGACAATAGTTTACCCTGCACTCATTCAGTTATCATGCCGATAGCGAAGCAGCTCACCTGGGGAACTCTGGAGGCGCAGCAGCTCCCACTGGAATCTGAAGCTATGTGGTGGTTTTAAAACAGGCCCCAAAATGCTTGGAAACACCTCCTGTCAAGAGGCGGCCGCTCTGTCTCCCAAATGAATCCAGTGGGCTTATGACTGTTTCAGCTGATAGAGTATGACAGAAATGATGCCATGTGATTTCTGGAGTTGGGTCCTGAAAGGCTATGCAGATTCCCCCCAGTTTTCTTGGACCACTCACTCTACAGAAGTTTCTTTACTGGGTCCTCACTCTAGAAACCCAGCCGCCATGCTGTGAAAAGCCAAGCTTGGGAGAGGCCAAGTGTTGGCACCAGCTGACAGCCCAGCTGAGCCCAGCCTTGGCGTCATCTCAGCCCAGGTGCCTCACATGTGAATAAAGAAGCCTCCAGATGATTGCAGCCCTCAGCCTTTCAAGGCATTCCCAGCCTTCTGAATCTTCAGAACAAGAGGCCTCAGTCATGGAGGAGAGATGACTAGGTCCTGTCTGAGTTCCTGATCCACAGAACCTGTGGTAGTTTATCTTTCAATGTCTTTGGGATCATGTGTTGTGCAACAGGAGATAACCAAACCAAATAGTTAAATTACTAGCACTACAAAGAAAGAAATTTCAACTACTGGTTAAGACTATTAATTCACCTGTGTCTAGTAGAAGAGTTAGTGGTGTTACAGGTACTTAAAAATCAAAGAACTTGGACGATTCAGCTAGCAGTCACTTTCTAGGAATGCTGTCCTCAGTCCACAGATAGATTATTCTTACGGGTGAAAATCCGGGTAGGGCTGTGGAGATGGATCACTCTTGATCTTATGGCTGAGTCTCGCATCAGTGGAAATTCCCTATGTCTGTAGGGATTTTGCAATAATGTTTGATGACAAAGAGGATGTCCTGTAAGATTCCCCATGTGGGAAAAAGATGTTGTCCTAGGTGCTGTGAGCTTCCTAGACCTCAGTCTAGAGGAGACTATGATGAGCTAGCCCCTCATTGAGGACTTACTTTCTTAAATGCAGTGGTGGACAGAGCTGGCTGGGGTCGAGGTAGAGAGCCTTTCTGCTCAGTCCCTTGGAGTCCTCTTGGGGTTTAACAGAAGACTGGAATGGCTGGTTATAGTGCTGATAAACCCTGGGAATCTATAGTACATACATAGGATGACAGATGGTCTATGAACAAACAAACTGTAGAATTACTTTGGATGTGATTATTTCTGGCTAGGGCGGGGGTGTGGGCAGTGGCAGAGGAGGGAGTGGTGATCCTGGTATACCCATTATTAAAACAGTTTCCAGTTTTGTCTGCATCTGTTATTGAACACACAGTGAATCAAACAAATATAACAAGTCAGGAGCTTCAATAAAAATTGATGGACCTTAGGAAGGATCTTAAAACGAGCTCATGACCATTACAGGATCATAGGTTAGACACTGAATCCACAGTATTTGCTAACAAATAAAATAATAATATATATACAAATATTAAGGGATTGTTATCAAAAGAATTTTCTAATAGTAAAAGCAGTATTTGGATACAAATTTAACTCTTTATTATGTAAAATTTTAAACATATGAATGAGTGGAGAGAATAGTATAGCAAACCCACAATTTCAATAATTAGCAACGTATGGCCAATGCTGCTTCATCTATAGCCCCACCCACTCTTTCCCAGCCCAGCTTATACCTGCTTCATTACCATTTCACTGGAAAACTGTAGTACTGTTTCTTAAGCTGGGGCCCCAAATAACTCACGTGACGTGGACTTACCCCAGACCTGTTGCTTAGAGCCAAACCTGAGTTCAGCCAAAATCAACCCAACCAACCCACAGACCCATGAGTGGAAAAATAAATATTTGTTGTTGCAAACCACTGAGATTTTGAGGTTGTTTTGTTAAGTAGTATTATTTGTCGATAGTTACCTGAAATTTATAACAAAATGTTAACAGTGGTCTTCTTTGGGTGGAGGGGATATAAGTAGATTTTTCATTTTCCAATTGTACTTTTTGTATTTTCCACATTTTCTACTTTTAGCTTATACTATCTTTTAAATTAGACTTGGAAAAATAATATATTTGAAAAGAAGAATTAGAAGGAAAAAAAACCAATGAAAATAATGAAGTCGTTTCTCCTTCCCAATTCTGTACTTAAACTAGAATAAACTTGTTTACTTTCCACAGTACATGCAAGGTACAATCAACTAAGCATTGAAAGTTTCACATTGTAAACGCTGTAAAAAAAAAAAATGTTATGTCTTAACAACCAAATCATTACGGGCTTGTCTTGGTGCCCTTCTTCTTGAAGGCTTCCCTATTTAGACAGATGCACTGGCCCGTCTTTCCTCCACTGCCTCTAAACCCATAAACCGCACATTTCTGCCTTGTTCTAACAACCTTTTCCATTTGTAGAACAAGGAAAGGAGAAACTGAAGGATCAATATGTTATTCAATTACCAAATAATTAGGGGTAAAGATTTGAAATGTAGCTCTTACAGTATTGAAGAATCCCACCATCTGGCTATATATAAGCCATGGTAATACTCTGCCCCATTTTCTTACCTCATGTATCAGAGTAGAAAGTTATTTATCAATACAGCCCATGTCTTTTTCCATATTATCCCACATTATCTTCGATTATTAAAAATTGTGTCATACATATGTTTGCCAGCTGGTTACGTACAGCCATAAAAACATATCCCCTACAAGGACACGTTTGAAAAAATTAGTGACAACATGAATGAGCCTGGAAGACATCACACTAAGTGAAATAAGCCAGACTTAGAAAGACAAATACTGCATGATTCGCCGATATGAGGTACCTAAAGTAGTCAAACTCATAGAAGCAGAGAGTAGAACGGTGGTTGCCTGGGACTGGGTGGGAGGGGAAAATGGGGAGATATTGGTCAAAGGGCACAAAGTTTCAGTTATGCAAGATGAATAAGTTCTGGATATCTAATGTACGGTGTGGTAACTGTAGTTAACGATACTGTATTATATACTTGATATTTGCTAAAAGAGTAGATCTTAAGTGTTCTTACCACAAAAAAAGCAAGAAAGCAAGAAGAAAGGAAAGAAGGAAGAAAGGAAGGAAGGAAGGAAATGGTAACTATGTGAAGTGATGAATTTGTTAATTAGATTGATTGTGGTGATCGTTTCACAATGTATTTAAAACATCAAGTTGCATACCTTAAATATATACAATTCCTATTTGTCAATAATACCTCAGTAAAGCTGGAAAAAAGAAAAGAAAAATATGCATGCATACAACAATGAATTAGGCAAAGATAAACTCATTGTAGTACAGGTCTCACACATTCCTTAAGTGTTAGAGCCTATTAAGAAATGACAAGAGGGCTTCCCTGGTGGCGCAGTGGTTGAGAGTCCGCCTGTCGATGCAGGGGACACGGGTTCGTGCCCCGGTCTGGGAAGATCCCACATGCCGCGGAGCGGCTGTGCCCATGAGCCATGACCACTGAGCCTGCGCGTCCGGAGCCTGTGCTCTGCAACGGGAGAGGCCACAACAGTGAGAGGGCTGCGTACCGCAAAAAAAAAAAAAAAAAAAAGAAAGACTCCTGTACAAAAATGACAATGTGACTGTGAATCACAGATATTCTAAAAGTAATTGTGATATTCAGTTTGGGGATTCATGTGTTTGACCCTAGGAGGAAGGACCAAGAAGAATCTGCATAATTAGTCCATAGTAGTCAACAGTAGTCCAGAAGAAAGAAATTGGAAGTCATTGAAGTGCCGAAGGAGGCCACTAGATACGGAAACAAATCACACACCACACCACCAGCACCATCACCATCACCACCATCAGCATCACCACCAGCCAGCAGCAACAGGTGTTCCCTTCCCTCCTATAGCCAGGGACACAAAATTAGATACTACTCCTTTGAAGTAACTCTGATTCAACTAGGACAAAATATATTGCACTTTTATGCAAAAGTGCTCTCTAGTGAAAGAAATAATGGCAAACGAAATGTACTTTAAATGAGGAATTGCCTTACTAGGCTACTTTGCCTGTAGGTAGGAAATTGATTTACATTGTTAAAAATCGCAGTCTTAAAGCTTCTCTCTTGGCAACTGTGATTACTCTTACAATGGGTAGGGCAATTTCAGAAAGCATTTATCTTGATTCACTTTGCAAAATGGTACAAAGAAAGCTGGAGAGTTATACAGTACACAGGTGAGGAAAATATGGAAAAGTACCATAATGTAAGCAATCAGTTCACAAGACACCACAGGGCTATCTACTAATGAAAATCAGAAACTGCATTGATCTGTGAATCAGTAGTCAGCCTGGAAGGCTGATTCAAAGACATCCAAGATGTGAGACCCTGAGCAGTTTATTCCAATGACATACATCAACATTTCTGTGAGGACTAGATGTAATTTTACCTCTATATGTCAGGTATGATTCTTAGCCCCAAAACTCATGACTCCAAGAAATAGAACTGCTTCTGTTTTTTATAAGTCGAACTTAATTTCTAACCCTGACCTTTATCCTTATTTGCTTGATCCTATTTAACAGATAAAAATTTACCCTCAGTTCTTTCCACGGTTTTCTGAAGGTATGGGAAGGTGGGGTGAGGGAGCATGACTTTTGTCATCTGACCTTAGACATGGCCCTCGCGATGCCCACTGACCTTCCCTCCCTCTCCCCATGGATTCAACATCCCCTTTCTACAGCCGCAAGGTCCAGAAATCTTTACTAGGCTCTTTCTGGACCTGTCTGACCAGATGCCCCCTGCAGCCATTTCTCCCCAGAGATACTATCAAAGGAAGGTGAAGGTCCCCTCTGCTCTCAGAAGCCAAAGGTATCTCTCAGCCTCTTCAGATCCATTTCCTCCCCATCCCTAGAAAATTAAAATACCATTACTCCCTTGAGGATTACTAAATGTAACCTAGGATGTTTTTGAGAAGAATATGTGGTACGTGTACAGTATATTATTTAACATCACAGTAGAGCTTTGGGCAACATTACATAATCAAACACATCCATATTTCTGCAGTAAAATATGTGAATATTCACTCTGTGTGGATGAATAAAAAGATGGTCTCTCCTTGCCCAAGTCAGATTTGGCCACCAAATACATGTGCTGCAAACTTAAAACTTTGGGTTTCATAATCACAGACAAAGATTGTGGATCTGTAACTTTGAGCAAGTTAGATATGAGTCTGATGTAACTCCGCTACAGTGCAATAGAAAGTCAAAAAAGGAAGGTGATGTTAAGGGCTCGTAAGGTTTGTAAAGACATCACGGAGGAGAAAGCACTTGAACAAAGTCTGGATAACGTGTGGAATTTGCAAAGATCAGAAAATAAAAAGCATCCCATGTGAGGAATAGAAAGAACTTGATTATACTAAATATCATCTGTCATGAGGAAAGTGCAAACTAAAACAATACTGAGATAACACTATATACCTACTAGAATGTCTAAAATCCAAAAATCTGAAAATATCAAATTCCGATGAGAATGTGGAGCAACAGGAACTCTCATTCATTGCTGGTGGGAATGTAAAATGGTACAGCCACTTTGGAAGACATTTTGGCAGTTTTTTTACAAAGCTACACATGGTCTTACCATACAATTGTGCTCCTAGGCATTTATCCATTCGATTTGAAAGCCTATGTGCTCACAAAAAACCACATGTGAATGTTTATAGCAGCTTTAGTCATAATCCTCCCACACTGGAAGCAACCAAGATGTCCTTCAACAGGTGAATGCATAAAGAACTGTGGTACATCCGGACAATGGATCATTACTGAGCAACAGAAAGGAATGAGCTATCAAACTACACAAAGACATGGAGGTATCTTAAATGAATATTTCTGAGTGAAGCTATCTAATCCAAAAAGGCTACATACTGCATGATTCCATTCATATGACATTATGGAAAAGGCAAAACTAGAGAGATGGTAAATAGATTAGTGGATGTCAGGGGTTCAGGGTGGGGAAGGGTTGAACCGGCGAAACACAGAGGATTTTTTAGGACAGTGAAACTATCCCGTGTGACACTGTGATGGTGGATACATGGTACCACATATTTATCAAAACTCAAAGAGCTTTAAAGCACAAAGAGTCAACCTTAAAGGAGGCAAAAAAATTTTTTTAATTGTTTAGAAGGTGAGAGGTTCCCAGGATAGAAGGTAGAACGTGACAAAATAATCTATTACAAATATATGAAACAACCTCATTGAAGAGGATGAGGGGGGAAGGTGCTGACGTAAGTCATTGTGGAAATGAGTGGAGTCTGTAAATGAAAGGCAAAAGAAACTTTAGTTGATCAAGTGGGGTATGGGTTAACAGTTCTGAAACCACTATCCGTGTATACTAGGATTGAACTATTAAGTAAACACATGGCAGATGTTGGGGCAAGGTTTCTCAGAAGCAGTTACAGATAAGCAAGGAGCAAAGGCTAGAGTGATCCATTTAGTAATGGATTAGAATTGAAGATATTAGGGCTTCCCTGGTGGCGCAGTGGTTGAGAGTCCGCCTGCCGAAGCAGGGGACACGGGTTCATGCCCCGGTCCGGGAAGATCCCACATGCCGCAGAGCGGCGGGGCCCATGAGCCATGGCCGCTGAGCCTGCGCGTCCGGAGCCTGTGCTCCGCAACGGGAGAGGCCACAACAGTGAGAGGCCTGCGTACCGCAAAAAAAAAAAAAAAAAAAAAAAAGAATTGAAGATATTAATATGAACTTATGCTTATCTTAATGTAGATACAGATGGTTACCTATAGAAACATTTATAGATATATGCATATGCACTGGTTAGTATACACACATATACGTCCTTGCTCTGTCAGGTGATAGGGTCTAGAAGCAATGACATCCCAGTAGCAGTGAGTACACCCGGTGCCAGCTCTTGGTTTCTAATACCATTCTCCAGTCAAAGGAACCAGGGCCCCTTGGAGAATTGGCTGATTCCAGGACGGGGGCAGGAAATATGCAAGATAAGTCTGGAGCATCTTGTAGTGCCAGAAAGTAAGGAAGTAGAGATATGTCAAAGTGATACAGGAGCCACCTGGAAGAGCTCCCAGTGGTGAAAGCTGGAAGAATTTGAGCAACAAAATAAATGAGGCAGTATTAGAATTATAACCAAGAGTATAAAGTAGATATTCATGAGTCCATACTACTGTAAATAAATGAGAGAATGAATAAGTGGGACAGAATAGGTAACTGACTCAGGCAGAAGAATTCCAAATAATTCATGCAGATACTTTGCCCTCAAGGGGAGGGCAAAGTATCTGCATGAATTATTTGGAATTTATGTATGTATGACTACATAGTCACTCCCTTCCAAAGAATAAAGTATAAAAGGAGAAAAAAAGAGTAACATTACCTCACCCAGGTGATCAGGGTTAACATCAACAGTGAAAAGTCATGATGATAGTATGTACCCTTGATATGATATAAGAATGATACTTTACCTCTATTGTCTTCCTCCTAAAACCTAACAACACATGTAATCATGAGAAAAACATTAGACAAATTCCAAAAGAGGCACATTCTACAAAATACCTGACCAGTACTCCTCAAAACTGTCAATGTCATCAAAAACAAGGAAAGCCTGAGAAACTACGACAGCTAAGAGGAGCCTAAGGAGACATGACAACTGAATGCAGTGGTATCTTGGATGGGATCCTGGAACAGAAAAGAGCATTAGGTTAAAAACTAAAGAAATCTGTCTAAATAAAGTATGGACTTTAGTTAATAGTAATGTATCAGTATTGGCTCATTAATTGTAACAAATGTACCGTACTTATATAAGATTTTTTTTTGATGTGGATCATTTTAAAAATCTTTAATGAATTTGTTACAATATTGCTTCATTTTATGTTTTGGTTTTTTGGCCGCAAGGTATGTGGGATCTTAGCTCCCTGACCAGGGATCACACCAGCACCCCCTGCATTGGAAGGCGAAGTCTTAACTACTGGACCGCCAGGGAAGTCCCTATAGGATGTTAATAATAGGGAAAACTGGGTAAGCATTTATGGGATTCTCTGTACCATGTAATTTTTCTGTAAATCTAAAACTATTGTGAAGTTTATTTTAAAAAAGAACCTAAGTCCTGCACATCCCAGATTTTGAGGCTTTCATCACTTTGCTTTTCTCATTACCGTCATCTATTGTCTTCTTGGCCATATACCCCTCCCTATTCAGAGCACTTTGTCACCTGGCTAATCTTTATTCCAAGATTCTTCATCATCTTTTTTTAAAAATTTATTTATTTTTCTTTTATTTTTTTGGCTGCATCAGGTCTTAGTCATGGCACACAGGGTCTTCCTTGAGGCGCACGGGATCTTTCATTGTGGCACACGGCCTTCTCTCTAGTTGTGGTGTGTGGGGTCCAGAGCGCATGAGCTCTGTAGTTTGCAGCACTCGGGCTCTCTCGTTGAGGCGCACAAGCTCAGTAGTTGTGGCGCGGGCTTAATTGCCCCATGGCATGTGGGACCTTAGTTCCCTGATGGGGGATCAAACCTGCGTCCCCTGTATTGGAAGGCGGGTTCTTCACCACTGGTCTACCAGGGAAGTCTCCCAAGATTCTTCATCATCGTGAGGCTCTTCAACATTCACATGGACAACCCATCCAGCCCATGCCTACCACTTCCTCATCTGTTCAATTCCAATAACCAGCATACAGTTTCTATGTCAGTCTCTCACTTCCAGAGCCATACAGTGTTACCACCACACTTTGAATTTCTGACCACAGCCTACATCCCTCGCCCATTCACCTTCTTCTTCCATAGTCATAGTTATAATCTCTGGTTTTAGCTTGACGTAGAGTCACCTAAAATAAAAACTACACTTCCCGGATTACTTTCTGCTACATGTGACCCATGTGACTAAATTCTGGCCAACGAGTTACCACTTTTGTTATTTGTCCTTAAATGGAGAGATCAAGTTCTTCTCTTATCCTCTTCCTCTCTCATGCTGGCTGAAATGTGTATATAACGGCTGGAGTTCCAACACCCATTTTGGATCATGAGATAACTATGGAGTGGAAGCCACATACAGCAGAGTCATCAGATAGAATGTTCCTGGGCCTTTGATACTATAGTGTAACCAGCTCAGCTCTGACTGCACATCTCTGGAACTTTACATGAGAAAGAATTTCTATCTTGTTTAAGTAACTGTTATTTTGGGTTTTCATCGTTCCTAGTTGAACTTACAAATCAGTTCACTCCCTTATTCCATCAACTCCTCCTTGCCCTACAGCACAATGGTTCAGAGTAAGAGCTCTGAAATCAAACAGATTTGGTTTCACACCAGCTCTACCACTTCATAACTGCATGATCTTGGGCAAGTTACTTAAATGCTATCAGCATCAATTTCCTTACCTGTATCTTCCTTATTGTACCTATCTTATAGGGATATTGTGAGGATTTCACCGCATGAGACACATAAGGAGCTTCGTAAGCACCACTGTCCTTTGAGAATCTTGATTTCAGCTCCCATAATGCATCACTTTGTCTGCTCTTACTGGCATTCTCAACATCCTCCCTTCCTTGTCCTACTGCATCTTTCTTGCAAATCCCCACCTTGGTCAGTGCAAGTCTTCTCAGTGCCCACATGATTGTGGGCTAACACGGTTATGCACATTGAGACCACTACAGATGTATGGTCTCCAGACTCAGCAGGGCTCTACTGGAGGCTGGGAAATATTTGACATCTCTGGCTGTGGCTAGGCACATCCATTCCCCACTGTATTTATGCAACTTTTCACTCTTCTCCTCAAGCCATCCCTAGAGGAAATAAACATGTTTATGCATCTTCTTCTTTAAAGAAAATTTCCCTCAATCCCTCATTTCTTTACCTACTACCCTTTATCCTCTCCTCATCCTAGCTCCTTGAAAGAACAGTCATCACACTACCGCCTGAGGAAAAGGAGAAGATTTGATGGAGGGATATCCCTCAAACTCAACATGGCCAAAACAACTCACCATGTGTTCCTTCTTCCTGAATCCCAGTCAATCCTGGTCCTGGGCCTGCACTCTTGAAGCTGAAACACTGGGTTCACCTTACACATTTCGTTCGAGTTCATGCAGGCCATTTCTTTCCCTTTCTTGCCTGGAATTATCTTTTGGGCACACTCTTGTCTTCATTTTCTGTCTAACAAACAGGCCCTCACCTTTCATGAGTCATATGATACTACCACTTCTTTCAAGCCTTTTCTGAAGTCCTGCCGTCAGCCAGGGAGAACTCTCTCTCCTTTGTGTCCCTACATTATGCAGATTAAAAACCACCACTTTTGCAGCTGGATCACTTGACTTGTTTACATGTTTGTCTCCCTCTATCCAAGTGTAAACCTCTGTGGGGATTGCTATTATTTGACTTGTTTTTTATGCTCAGTGTCCAGCACAAAACCTGTTACATACTAGGTATTTAACAAACTGTTGGGACTTCCCTGGTGGCGCGGTGGTTAAGAATCTGCCTGCCAATGCAGGGGACACGGGTTCAAGCCCTGGTCCGGGAAGATCCTACATGCCGCGGAGCAACTAAGCCCATGCGCCACAACTACTGAGCCTGTGCTCTAGAGCCCGTGAGCCACAACTACTGAGCCTACATGCCACAACTACTGAAAACCTCACGCCTAGAGCCCGTGCTCTGCAACGAGACGCCACCACAACGAGAAGCCCGCACACCACAACGAAGAGTAGCCCCCGCTCGCCACAGCTAGAGAAAGCCCGCACGCAGCAACGAAGACCAAACACAGTCAAAATTAAATAAATAAATTTATTTAAAAAAAAACCTGTTGTTGAGTGAATGAATAAGTCAGTAAAAAGTGAGCAGAGGAAGAGAACCTGTAACAATAGCAAACACCTATTTGGTGTTTCGTGCATTCATTCAATACCAATTTTTTGAGTTCCTGGAATATGCCAGCCGTTGTTTTAGGCACTTGCAGTGAATAAAACGGACAAAAATGTCTACCCACAAGGAGGTTATTTTCTAATGAGAAAGACAGTCAATAAATAATATAAATAATAACTAAGCACACTGTATAGCATGTTAGAAGGTAATAAGAGCTGTATGGAAAAAAAGAGAGAGCAAGGCAAAGAGGAGTGCCAGTTGCAATAGTAAACAGGGCAGGCAGGGCCTGCCTCACTGAGAAAGCAAGATCTGAGCAAAGATTGGAGGGAAATGAGGGGTTTAGCCAAGGGCAAGAGCCCCCGAGGCAGAGGCAAAAGCTAAACCCTGAGGCCTAAGATGGAATGTGCCTCATACAGTCTAGTGAACACAAGGAGGCCAGTGTGGCTGGGCCACAGGGAGCCAAGTGGGAGATGAGGACTGAGGGGCAATGGCAGGGGAGACAGACGATGGAAGGCCTTGTAGACCACTGTAGAGACTTCAGCTTTTTCTCTGGGTGAAATCACATGCCATTGGTGGGTTCTGAGTATAAGTGTGACATGATCAATTTATGTTAAGAGATGACTTTGGGTGCTCTGTGGACAATGCCTTGTAGAGAGGCAAGGGCAGAAGCAGTGAGTTAGAGAGGAAGCTATTTCAGAAATCCAGGCCGACATGATGAGGGCCCAGAAGTGGTCAAATTCTGGCGATACTTTAAGAGGAAGCCTTTGATGTTGAGTGAGAAAGAGGAGTTGAGGATGACTCAGGTTTTTGGCCTGAACCAGCAGGAAGGCACTGCCCTAAAAGTTTTCCCTCTATTAACTCATCTAATCTCCACAATGAACTGATGAGGGAAGTAGTGCCAGGGTTCCTACTTTCAGTGGGGACACTAAGATAGAGAGGTCGTCCGGGTCACACAGTTCATAAGTGACAGAGCCAGGTTCTGACCAGGTGGCTGGTTCCAGAGTCAGTGCTCTCAGCCACTGCACCAAGCTCCCCTCCATGAAAGCAGCCTAGTTGGATACAAGGTTCTTATAGTCCGTCAAAATGCAAAAAGACCAAGGATAATTCTCTCATCTGGGCAAAACTATTTGGGCCTGAAGTAGGATATTTGGCACAATAAAAAGAAAGAAAGGAAAAGATTCATGGGCACGATAACACAAAGCAAGCGGAAGACACGCTGACCAAGATTCGTGCGGCTTTTAAGATAGAAGGCAGCAGGTCTGTGCTCACGGCCTTTACATTCAGGTAGTCAGACGCTTACATCATGCCTACTGAAGTTGTAAGTACTAAGCACAGAATGTCCCTTTGGGCAGCCTGGGCACTTGAAGCCAATACTACCTTGTACCAAGCCTTCTCTCTTAGTAACCACACTGTCCCCTAAATTAACTGAATCCTGTCGGCTTTAGAATATACACAAGGTACAGCAATATTTTCAAAATGCTGCAGCTTAAATATAGGAACAAATGCTCTTTTAGATGATAAGGGTGCTGCAGTTTGTAAAGATGGTTGGGCCATATGTGCAAGTACAGCCTGACCTGATACCAGGTGTCAGTGAAAGCCATGACCACACCCAGGTAGCCACATAAAAGTAAGAGCCCTCTGGTCTTCTCTCTGGGGCAGGCTGGTGTTACAGGACCTGTTGTGAGCCTGCTGCATTGTGATTGCATCTGCTGGAAACGTCTAGAAAAACTTTTGTCCCCACCTCCTCCCCAATCAACACATATACTTACGTCCTGAAGTGGAGGTACCAAAACCCTTGGTCTCTCTTGGGTAAGGATCCACCTTCTTTTCCTCCCCACTCAAGTCTGGTAGATCTGTATTCTTTGTGCTTATGTTATTTCATATTTTCACCAGTTACTACAGAAGGCTTTTAAATACATGATCTCATTTAAACCATACAACAATCCAGCCAGGAGAACTTGTACTATTATCTCATTTTACAGATGAAGAAACAAGCTGAGAGAGGTTAACTGGCTTGTTCAAGGTCGCTTGGCATCTAATATCCATGCCTCACAGCTTCAGATTCAACCTCCTTTCCACACTCCCACACTGCTTCTCTGAACTGTGCAGCACATCTCATCCTTGGTCAATCAGTTGCCAGATTCAACTCTCCCATCAGAAGCTCTCTCACATCAGCCTCTTTCTTTCCAGTCACACATTCCAGCTCTCTTCCCCTCACCCTAATCAACTAATTTATCTCTGCCTTTAGTGTCTCATGCCTCCACCCCACCCTACCAGGTGACTCTTCTTAAGGTACCACTTTGGTCATACCTCTCCTCTCCCCCAAATCCTTGGATGCTCCTATTTGCCTGAGGCATCAAGGGCGGATGCTGCAGCAGCACATCTCCAGTGTCAGAGCCCTCCTCCCTACTGGCCTCATCTCTCTGTGACACCTACAGGTGCCTCGCTCAATCTGGTCTGTTGGCCATTCCCTACACTTTCCTAATGCTTTCCTTCCCCTGGGCCTTGAGTTGTTATTTCTTTTCACTTAGAACACCTTGCCCACTAACCCACTCCCCATTTTGACAACATGTACATCTTAAATACATGACCCAAATTTAAATACCTTCATGGAGCCTACCTGCTTGCTAAGTGCCACGACTTTCAATCATACGGCAACAATCATATACTTCCCTGTAACATAATCTCCTCTGCCAGCCTGCAAGCTCCAGGAGGTCCCAACTATGCGGGAGGCATCTTTGTATTTTGTATCACTCTAATGTCTAGCACAGGGCTCTGAACATAACAAGTGTACAACAAATGTGTAAAATGATTTGGTTAAATGAATATTCATATTAAAAACCATCCATCCATGCAAACACATGCAGTTAGATTCCAAAATGAAAGACACACACATGTGCATGTGATACCACAAATTTATTATAATACACACACCAAAAACCAAACCCAAACTTTGACAGTATCCACAGAGTTTTCCACAGTCGTTAAAAGTAGTTAACAGAGATAAGGGATAATTGAAGAAATGTAACATCATAATCTTATAATTTATGTAACAATGTAGTCTGCTCAGTTAAGAATTCTACTCAATTAAGACTGTAAAATGGCAATGTCCCACAGATATTTAAAATTTTACATTTGCATTTATTTGTAATATAGATATAGGTTGTAAAGGATTCATAGAGCTTTACGTCATAAGCCAAATTTTGCAGCTGGACTTTTGGCCTTTCTATTTGTTAGGTAAGCAAACCCAAAGGCAAGAAGTCCTGAAAAGTGGGATGAAACTCCAGCAGAAACTCTATGTGACCCACAGAGCTGTTTAATAAAACGATGCCCATCCAATCCTACATCCAGTGATACCCATTCTAATCTGCTGCTGTTCATACGGAGGTTACCTCTGCCAGCTGTGATTTCTTTTCATGTAACATTCTAGCTCTCCACTCCTATTCATATAACGTAGAGTGTGATTCTGTCACATGTTGCTGTTAGTTCACAGGCACAGCAAACATTTTAAAGACTACACGGAGACAAGGAGGGGTTGTACAGTGCAGGGCAGAAAGTATGCAAGAGAAGAAACAAACTCTCCTGTTTTCTCTTCTTTTAGTTTTGCTTCCTTTTGGTCTTTACCCTACTGGGGTCTTTGGGAATTGTGTGTATGTGTAACAGCATCTACCGTACCTCCTCATTTTAGCACTGGTTGGATTTGAAGAGAAAAACAGGAAAACACTTAAGGAACCCTGAGACTCTCACAGAGAAATAAATTAGAGCTGCTGTTTCTTTTAGCTTTGCTCTCCTGTTCTTTACTATTTATTAAAAAAAAATGAAATCTCCCCTTTTATCAACCCTCAAATTCTCATATTGTAAGCGAGTGAAGTCACTAAACGCAAATAACCTTACTAATTTGCTGAATGTGAAGAGAAAAGGCCATGGTACAGATTAATGGATTAGGAGGGAGACACCTAACTCTAGGAGTTTACAGTTGGTAAAAACTCAGGCTTTATTGTACAATAAGTATCACTGTGTCTTACACAATTACTGGGGTACTAATTGCTTACAGTCATACAAGCATAAGCAATCCTTCAAAATCAAGTAAAATAGAACAAGAAAAAAAAAACACTGTGGAAAAATTCAGAAATGTCCAAATATTGCTGTTTCTTGGGCAAAACTCTACTGATCAGTAGTTGGGTTCTCCAACAAGAAAATATGACTTTTAGAAAGTAGCAATTTTAAAGAAATGAGAGCTATGCAAAATGAATTTCAGTCCCTCATTATATAGTTTATAAGTTTGAAAAAAAGAATTCCAGGCTGTTAATTAATTCATAATTCTGGAAAATATTTTTCCATGCAGTGAATCTATAACAATAACTATTATACAGTCTCTCTCTTGCTCTCTCTCATTATGAGAGAGACCCTTATCACCAAATCTTGCCTGGATAATCTCTGTGCCACCATTTGCTTCCAGTTGCTTCACAAGCCACCCTTAACCCATCCCTGGGTGGTCTAAAATCATTTAGTGTGTGCCAGTGATATGAACATTTACACATCTAACCAATATATATTTAACCAAGATAATCCTTTAAACCATGATATGAGAAAGTGACATTACAACACCACAGACAACTATTTTTTCCATTGATAAATTCACCTCTTTCCCGAAATATACAAAGTTCATTGCAAAACGGTGATAGCAAAGTGTTCATTAAGCCATCAGAACAAATCACCTTGTTTTCAAAATAATAACTTAACCTTAGTTTCAAGTGCATCAATGTATTACCCTAAAGGATTGTCACTTTTAAACAGTTTACACAACAAAAGCGTTGCGAGGAAGTCTTACAAGCAAAACTGGTGCCGGCTACTCAAAAGATCCATTAAAAATTACCATTAGTGATTTTAAATGATAACTGATCAAAAATACACTTAACGTTCACCCTATTAGCTCTTTAGAATGGGAATTTAAGTTTAGAGTAAATACAGTGTCTTCTGAATATAGTCAACAAGCAACAAAGCCAGAGCCCACAGTTAAAGGTTTCCAGACCCGGCAGAAGGAATCTACTGTACGGCATGGATCTCTGTCCGTGCTCAAAATATCTAACGATATTTTTCATCTATACTGGACTTCTTTGAAGAGTACTCTACTGTTTCACATCCTTCTTTCAATCTAACAAAATGTGTTAAATAAAACCTTTAGATTAGGTTTAAAAGCAGCTGAAAAACTGGCTGCTTTAGGCTCTAATTATCAGAAGACTGTTATCTGGGAGCTTTGGGCTCTCAAATATCAGAAACCCCAATAACTTATCATAAAAATACAAGCTCTTAGTTTTGAAAAATATACAAAATGCACTGCACATGGAAATATCTCTTGATTGTCAAGGAAGACAAGATATCAGTCTTATTCATAGATTTATGCTGTGCTTGAATTTCAGTGATCTTTGTTTTTGCAGATTCCATTTTTCACTGTTTTGGGTAGCCTCTGACCTTTGGTGTAAGCACGGTACCAAAAATGGAGAAAGAGCAGCAGAAAGATGCACCCGTAACTCATAATGATGTACAGAAAGACTGGAAACTGGTACTTGCAATCCTCCATGAAAAAAAACTGGCCTATGTGTATAGTGACAATAACGAACTGGACCTAACAGACGGAAGAATGAAAAGTATTGTTTAGCTACGAAGAGTCACAATGCAGCAATTATTTAATGCATTCTTTGTCTGCTTATGTTTAAACACTCTCCAACCACATCCAGGCTACTGTTGGACAGGGAATTTTATCTTTCAATCTAGCCTCTATGGGAATGACAGTGGGTGGAACAATGTCAAAATGCAGATGGGAATTTGGAACTACTCTTCAGTCCTGCCAAAGTGCACAGCTCCAGGGGGAGCTATGTAAATGTCCCTGGAGCAGGGCAGTGCAGCAGCCCTTTCACACTCAGAGAACCATCAGTCTCTGACTTGAGTCCTTGACCGATGAAATGCATACAGGACCACTACCTTATGGCCTAATTTTCTAGGGCAGTTTGATTTCAAACATTCTGTCCTGTTGGTAGACTGGATATTTCCATTGGTGGGGAGGGGAATAAAAACATTCTAATTAGAGCCCCGCTTATTTTGTAGGAGCCAAAGCATCGCTAAGTCCTCATATCTGCCACCGGTCCTCCACCGTCATAGATAAAAAATACATCCTATCTGCCAACTGCAGCAGAGAATCTGCAAGGAGTGAGAGGGCATTGGTGACCCTCCTAGCGATGCCCAAGGGCTCTGTGTTCTAGAACATTCTACACAGTCTTAAAAGGGACATGTTTTGGGCTAACATCCAGATTTTTTGGATATATTTTTTCTCATGATTAAAAGGCAACATGTGTTCTGTGGAAATTTTGGAAAATAAAAATCTATACATAAAAATAAATAATGATTACCCACAATGTATCCTGTTATAACCATAGTTAAGATTTTCACATTGTTCCTGTTATAATCGTCAGCTTTCCTTGCATTATCTTTTTTTTTTTTTTTTTTGTGGTACGTGGGCCTCTCACTGTTGTGGCCTCTCCCGTTGCAGAGCACAGGCTCCGGACGCGCAGGCTCAGCAGCCATGGCTCACGGGCCCAGCTGCTCCACAGCATGTGGGATCTTCCCGGACCGGGGCACGAACCTGTGTTCCCTGCATTGGCGGGTGGACTCTCAACCACTGCACCACCAGGGAAGCCCTCCTTGCATTATCTTAAGGAACTTTTAGAACATTCCTGTGCGGTAGATACAATTATTCCTCTCATTTTGCAGACGAGAAAATGAAACCTTAGAAAGTGTAAGCAGCATCCTCAACATTCTATGCAGGTGTGTTTGTGTAAATATTATCAACATATTTGAAAAAATAATGAACAACATGTATTCTTTTTGCTATATAAGTATTTTTCCACATTATTAAAAAGTTTCTACAACATTTAAGAGTATGTTAAGTGAAAAAAAAGCCTGATACAAAATTCTGTATGCAGGGCTTCCCTGGTGGCGCAGTGGTTAAGAATCTGCCTGCCAATGTAGGGAACAGGGTTCGAGCCCTTGTCTGGGAAGATCCCACATGCCGCGGAGCAACTAAGCCCGTGAGGCACAACTACTGAGCCTGCGCCTCTAGAGCCTGTGCTCCGCAACAAGAGAAGCCACTACAATGAGAAGCCCGTGCACCGCGATGAAGAGTAGCCCCCACTCGCTGCAACTAGAGAAAGCCTGCGCACAGAAACGAAAACCCAACACAGCCAAAAATAAATTAATTAATTAAAAAAAATTCTATATGCAGTATAGATGTTCTAATTTCTCTGCAATGAGGACATATTACTTTACAATCATAAAAAATGCTTAAAAAGAAAGGATTTGTGAATAATTTTCATGACTTTGTAATATTCCCAAGCAGGAATTAGAATAATTTACTTCTTCATTTCCTTATGGTTAGTTATTTAGGGTGTTGTCACTTTTGTCAATATGTATATTACACCACCATTCTACACCTTTAATTCCCACAGTACTTTTACTAGTTGGAGGAAAAATAGACTTATAAATGTTAGGACTAGATAGGCAGGCACACAGAAAGGCTCATAATCCTCTCAAAGTTACATTCCCTCAAGGTCATTTAGATCTAGAATATGGAATGTCTAACTTCTAATTTAATATTATGTATAATGAGGTTCACATAATTTTGAACATAAATATTTTTATTTTATATAAATGCATAAAATAGTATAAAGATACCCACGCTAGTTTAATTGTCTGAGCCTCTTGGCTACCAAATAGGCTTTGCTTTCAATAAAGTTCCTGAGAAAAGTTCACATAACAAAGAAAGGACAATGATGGGATGCCATAAGAGGCCAGACAATTTATATCCCTGTGTTTTGTAAACTTTGCTCTTTAGTTAGTATCCTCATTCGTAAGGAAGACAAGGGACTCCAGTTTAGTTTCATATCTGGTTTTAAAGAAAATTAATTACTCACAAGCTGTAATGATGTCAAATACTTTTTCCACCACAAATACTTCTGGTAGGCTGGTCCCAATGCACACAGTCCATAGTAGGAATACATGACTACATGTACAGCTGTATTTAGAAAGGCATGGAATGTTCCCAAACCACCTGGAAAAAAATATTGTAAAATAGGGGCACTGTTCCTTAAAATGAGACATATTTGTGTCTGAACTGAAATTTTAGTATAATTATTTCTTTAATTTTATTAGGAAGAAAACTATATATGAAATATCTCTATTGTTAAATAGCTATAAAATTAGAGGGAGCTGGATAATACATCCAGTTAGTAAAACTAAAATACAAATCTTGTAAAATAAATTAGCATGACTTTATTCTGTGATATCTTAACCTTAAAACAGTCTTATGATTTGGTTACTTTAACAAACTAAGTTGACTTCTTTTTAAATATAATATATTGCTAAGTAATAGTAATCAAATTCATTTTTAGTGAGAATTAACATATATAAAGCACACAAAGTACACCAATCTTAAGTGTACAACTTGATGATTTTTTACATATGTATACACCTGTTACCACCACCAAATTCAAGATATAGAACATTGCTGATGCCACATAAAGTTCCCATGTGCCCCTTCCAAGGACATACTCCTCCCAATGTAACTTTTATTCTGACTTCCATCATCAACTATTAGTTTTGCCTGTTACAAAACTTCATATAAATAGAATTACACAGGATGTATTCTTTGTGGCTACCTTCTTTCAATCAACATACTGTTTTTAAGATTCAACCATGTGATTGCCTTTTTATTGCTGTGTAGTATTACGTGATATGAATGCATCACAATGTATCCATCCTCCCATTAAAAGACATTTGAGTTGTCTTCAATTTGGGTTACTATGAATAAAGCCACTAAGAATATTATTTTACATAACATTGTGTGGAATCAAATTAACTTTTTCCATTCTCAATAGTTTTCCATCAATACTTTTAGTGCCACAATTTTTTTCTTTTTTTTTTTTTTTTTTTTTTTTGCCGTACTGCGTGGCATGTGGAACTTCCCTGACCAAGGATCAAACCCGTTCCCCTGCAGTATGCAGTGGAAGCATGGAGTCTTAACCACTGAACCACCAGGGAAGTCCAAGTGCCACAAAATTTTGGCAGTAAAACCACTGGCTTTCATTACCAAGCTGTGTTAAGTTTGCTTTAATCAATCATTGTTTTTCCAAAATAAACATTTATTAATTGTTAAATCATCTTTCCTTACTGCTTCTATTTGACTATTATCAATTGTGCCTTCCTATCCTGGTTTTCCTCTTCTGATCTCACCACATCTCCCACTGATCACTTTCAATTTAGAATAGAAGAAAAGGACCCTGGGGGGAATATAAGCAAAGATTGTTACAATTGTGTTTAGCTGGATCAGTAGTACAGTGGAAGAGGTAACAGAGTGTTCAGTTGATGGTAGGGAAAAAAACCAAAACTCTTCCCTAGTGTCTCTTTCCTAAGATGTACAATCTTGAAGAATCTTCATTCTTTATGCACAGCCTGATTCAGCTTAGTAATGCTGACCTAGAATTTAAATTTTTCTCCAAAATATGCTATTTTATTTATTCTAATATTCTTTAATTTCAGAAATTAAGCAAAACCTCACAGATTTGCCTATGTTAGAGGAAGGACTGAATCCATGAACACTATGAGTTATAGAAAGTTTAAAGCAAAATACAAATTTATTACTTCAACCACAATCTTCTAAGGAGAAATGTCATAAAAATTGTTTCATGGAAGAAATAATTATTTTTTTAAAAAATCATTCATAATTGCAGCAATGCTAGATTCTTCTAAATACTACCACTGCCAAAGTACACCCTTAAAATACCTGTTTTAAATAATTACTTTTAAGTAGTTTAAATATTCCCCTAAAGTCTCTTTTATAGAGACTTCATAAACTTTCCTAAGTAAATCAAATTTCAGCTAATCCTGTAATTATCACAAATTTCAAGTCAGAAGAAACTGAATTAATGAAGCTTATTAACAACCTCCCAGCTTTTATTATTTACATTTGGACCAGTCTTATTTCCCAAAAGAAACTTGAATAAATAAATTAGTATGGTATGAAAACACCTTTTCTAGGCTAATTTAAAAATAGAATAGATTAGGAGTCAAGCTGCTTAACATGGGGACAAGCCAAATACCTCTCAAGTCCATTTGTCTCACCATTACATATACACAGGAAATCTATTTCATGCTTGATAATGAACTACATTAGACTGAGCCTTTCTCACTAAGACACCTCTCCCATTTTTTGGTCAAGGGTTCTATCTTCCACTCAGAAACTTTCACCATTTAAATGTCCTAAAATGAGGCTCCTACGGACAGGAATTTAACAAAGCACTCGTGTAGCTAAGAGTGTTCAGTAAGGGTTACTGATCAAAATAAGCTATCAAATCAAATTGACTTGCTTATTTTCTCCAGTAATGATTATTTTCTGATAAGTTATTTTAATGTTTGTTCACAGAACAATCACATTTTAATTAGTAATGCTTTTCATATCTTCTTTGGAAGGCTTTTCTAATAAAGTATTTTCTAAGCTTGTTTTCTTCTTCATAATAGTTCTGAAAAGCAAACATCTCAGGATGAATTATAATTAGTACCATCACATTTTACTCCTTTGCTTTGGAAAAAAATAAAGGAGCCACCTGGGTAATTATCACAACTCTCCATATCTCTGGGAAGGAGTATATACATAATTAATATAAAAACCTGCCTCAGAAATATTTTCATCACGTTCAAAAGAAAAGGTGGATTGCTATTATCCCAGGGAGGAGTACCACAGGCAAACAGGAAATTAAATACTAGATAGAGATCAGCTGTGCTCAAGTTTTTGAAAGGACAGTTTAAACTGGACAGTTTTATTCTAGGAATGAAAGCCAATGCCACACCACACTTCTGGGAATACCTCAGCTCTTGTTGCTGTGCTTGTCACTGAATAGATACCAGGTGTGCTGTACAAGGGTTTACTAGGTTCCACACATGAGACTGAGCAGAAGTGCCAACTCATGGAACATATGAGAGAGAAGAAAACATTATTTTCTACCACTTACATTTTGTAAAGCCGACGGGGAATTGAGGTGTGGACAATGAATCCACTACAAAGTGCTTAATGTACATGGTAACACTGAAAAATTGAGGAATATTATATGTTTAAATGTTCATTATTGAAAGCATTGCTTGTTTTTTAAATGGAAACCAGACTATCAATGGACTCAAAGAGAGAAACTAGAAAAATGCTCAACTCTATTCTTCAAATAAAATTTATTTTTTCCCATTATAGAACCAACAGATATTCAAACTAGAAAAATTAGAAAATGCAGAGATGGATAAAGAAGGAGAGGGAGACCACTTTTGTGTCGATTTCTCTAAATCACTGTTTTTGGGGTATTGTCTTCCTATATATTTTTAATCTATATTTATTTTTCAGTGTTGTAATAGAATAATCTGGTTTCAGGGAAGAAATCTGAATAAGTTCGTTCTAAGGGTGTGAAAACACCTTGTCTAGCATACTTTAAAAACAGAATAGTAAGAATAGCCATCTATTTCTGATAATTTAGGAGCCAAGCTTCTTAACAAAAGTTTGAGCTAAATGTCTTTCAATATCATTTGCATTTCACAACTATAAACACAAGACATCATAACCATTCTATTACTGGATGTTTAGGTATTTTCTCATTTTCACCAAAAAAAATAGTGTTAAGAAATACCACTGTAGAAAGAACTGAGAGGCACAATATACACGTGAGAGAAAATAAAAACACAGAAAGCAAAGAAAAATAATGGAGATTAAATAATATAACTACCTTCAATTTGTAAAATGGACACAGATGAGACTATCTTGTTATAATGTGAGTTAAATTTTTAAATTAACACATATACATTATAAGAAAAACAACTACATTTCCTTTAAAAAAAATCCTCAACAGATAAATGCCAATTTGGGGCAAGGAGCTACTTTACATGCTGGAAAATCTGATGCCCTTAGGCCAAGGTAGGGACAGCCCTTCCAGCTCCCCTAGGTTCTGCCATCTTCTTCTAGCCACTGGCTTATCCATGTCCCCTCATGCTCTGAGACATGCAGAATTTTTCCCCATGCCTAGAGAGTCTAAAACTCAAACAAGAGTTCCTCAATTGTGGTTTCTCTTTCCTTTTAGTCTTACCAAGTCAGAATACCCAATAGAGGTAAGCTCTTCACGGAAATGTTAAAGCTTTGTCTAGTATGAGCTGCAGGCTTACATGAAGACTTCTTAAATTGAAGAAACTAGCATACATAAATACCCCAAACAATTTTTGCTAGTAAGACTATATCCTTCAGGATATCACTTATTTAAAAATTTATGATAGGTAAAATTACTTACCTTTCTGTTTTCTCATATTCTAGATGTTCAGAAGCATAAAATCAAAACCAACTAAAGAACCTGTTTGCCAAGCTTTTGAGTTAAACTATTTTTGACCTAAAAAACAATATCAAAACATCCTTTACTATGGTAGGATGTTTAGGGAAGGTGGGAAACTGCAATTTGACACATCTTTACAGAGTTGTTAGGGATTGGGATGTGTATCAGTTTTTGGAAATTTGAAAGCAAAGAAGACATGGAACTTGAGATAAACATTCTAACTTCCTGGAAATACAAGGAATAAGTTATCTAGCTATATTCCTATAAAACCAAGGATTTTGTCATTTTATTTGTTTGTTAATTATTTATTTAAAAATAGTTATAGAACTATATAGGACAAGAATAAAATCCAAACAAAACAACTAAAGGATATGTGTAGAAGACTATACCCAAAGGTCTTACATATTAAAGAGTATTGGGGGGTGGAGGGGAGATCTAGTTAGGAGTCCTATGTTTATGTTTCAGATAATTAATGAAAGTCAGAAGTTTGATCAAAGTGATTCTTTGATGTTTTGAGATTCTTTTAAATCACATTTAAGGACAGGATTTATGCTTATAGCATACAGAAACGTAATCAATTGTAACACATGATCCCAACTCTCCCTTGGCTACCTGCGGCAAATTTGACTCCAAACCACCAGGTCCATGGCATGATGGTATGATGGAAGACATGCAGGAAAGTCACTTGACTATTTTTCTTACGCAGAACAAAAAAGATCTGAAATAATTTAAAGAAAATCAAGTTCATATAAAATCATGCAATAATTTATCTAGTGTTACAAAACTATTGGCAAAGTGCAAACTATTCCACGTTGTAATGTGCTTTGAAAGAGTTGCCTTACAGAATGCCTGTAGAAGCAGCTGATTCTCCAAGAGGCAGCCCAAAAGCTAATAAGTATGAGAGAACTTAGGTACGATGCCTAGTCATGCAAGAATCAATAAAAAGGTGAAAAGATATTGAATGAAGATTTAAAAATCAAAGATATAAAGTGAAGAATATGACCAAAAATTACTGAAAAAACGTTACTGGTTTAAAAAAAAAAACCCACGTGGATTTTGAAATATATGGGGAAGCAGAGACTTTTAAGTCCTAGGACTGAATTTCTACACTGCTCCCTAACTAACACATCCTACCAAGTTAGATAAGGGATTAAGCAAACTAAAAGAGGACTTGTAGCAAATCTGAAGTTAGCAAATTATTATTAAAGAAAGAGGAAAAGGGAAATACTTGAAGAGTTAATTGGGGAAGTAGGGTGGAAAAGAAAGCAAAGCAGCTTAGGAAAAATGAGAAAGGCAACAGAGGCACCATCCAGATTGAATGTCTCCAGTGGTTTACAGAAACGACAAACAAAGAGGTAGAAGAGGAAGGCTTTGTGGAGGGGGGGGTTCAAAAACATATTCAAAAGCAGAATTAAATGTTCAAAAATATTCAAAATGCAGAAGACCAGTGATGAGTTAGACTTCTAGTACAGGACTAAACAGAGTAGCAGAAACAAAAGCGTTCCTAAGAGTAGTTGAGAAATGTGGTTCAGGGAAGAACACAGAGCAGCAAGTTTCCTTATGGAAGCTGAAACTGAGAACACGCAAAGCAGGAACAATGAAGTCAAAATGCTTTTGCTTATGCATGTGGAGGAAGGCAACACGGTGCAACAGAAAAAGCCATAAACCAGCAATCTGGGGTCCTAGGTCCTAGTCAGCAGTGGTGTTCCTCTGGACAAGTCTTGTAACTTTCTGGCTTCCATTTCTCTTCAGATTTAATGCTCCAGGCTAGGTCAGTGGTTCTCAACCCTGTTTGCATATTACAGTGACCAGGAAGGTCTGTTTTTTGTTTTTAAATAACCATGCCTGGTCTCTAACTCCAGACCATCTGACACCAAATCTCTGGGGGCAGGGCCCAGGTTTTTGTTTCCTAACGCAGTTAGGTCTCCAGCACCACAGCGTTTGAGAACCACTGGACTACAGCAGGGGTTCTTGAAGTGTGGACCCTGGACCAACAGCAATAACAGCACTTGAGAACTTGAGAGAAATGCAAATTCTTGAGCCCCATCGAACACGTACTGAATCAGAAATTCTGCGGGTGGGATCCAAGCACACGTGTTTTTAATGAGTCCTCCAGGTGATTCTAATGCATGCTAACGTTTGAGAACCACTGGATTCTACACTCACTAAATTCTCCTTTCTAATTCTAACATTATGCGTAGCCAGCTGAGAAGGTAAAGCATATTGAAATTTGCTACCAGAAATGTAGTGGTATATATTCTGAAGAGAGAAAACACGTGTCAGTCTTAGGCCCCGAACTGATTCCAGATGAATAAGAGCCACATGCCACAAAAACAAAATAAATAGCCAGCTTTCCTTTGTTTCTGGAAATAAAGGTGCATGGCTTTCTCCTCTCATCATGGACCCTAATCCATGGCACTTGCTTCTCCCAGGCCTAGTCACTCAAAGTCAGAGTTGATACTCAGGAAGGGAGAAGACCAGTAAACAAGGACTTCAGAAAGGCAGATGGAAATAGTTTTGATGTTACCCAAATTACTGATATTCCAGGGATAAGCTGACATTCTAGTGTAAGTTTATGAATTTTGAAGCATTTATCTTCTTAAAGGAGTATGGATGACACAGTGCTTTGCTATAAAGAACCAAAGGCAACATATTCTCTGCTCTTTGCTTCTTGAACTTACTTCACAAAACAACTTGTCATCCATCTATATAGAGACATAGCTTTGTAGTATATGTGTTAGTTACATTCTTATCTTAACCAGGTGGTTGATATAGAAGAAAATCTTTTGGCATTTGCAAAAGACTGAAAAATAAGTTTATCCTATTCTCTAAAATAACTGATAATAAAAAGTAAAAGATAATATGAGGTCTGCCTGAGGAACAGAGATAACCAAAGTTATGAGACAACTGTACACTCACAGTTTATTGCTTTCATTGAAACATCAAACATTTACCAAATGTGGTGATTATATACTCACAGTATCTAAGAGCTCAATAAATTTGGAGAAGTAATAAAGCCAGCAGGTGCGTGCCATCTGCAGAAACACACATAGATATGAATTTATTTATTTATTTTTACATGGAAGAAAATTTTATTTTTTCTAATTTTGGCGAAATTCACATTACATAAAATTTACGATCTTAACCATTTTAGAGTGTACAGTTTGGCAGCATTAAGTACATTCACATTCTTGTGCAACCATCACCACCGTCTATCTACAGAACTCTTTTCCTCTTATAGGACTGAGACTCTGTATCCATTAAACAGTAAGTCCCCATTGGTGAATCCAGACCCTGACAACTACCATTTTACTTCCTATTTCTGAATCTGATTACTCTGTGTACCTCGTATAACAGAATCATACAGTATTTGTTTGCCCCTTTGTACCTAGATTATTTCACTTAGCATAATGTCCTCAAGGCTCAACCACATTGTAGCAGTTGTCAGAATTTCCATCCTTGTTAAGGCTGAAAAATATTCCATTGTATGTATATACCACTATTTGTTTATCCATTCATCCGCTGATGGACATGTGGGTTGCTTCCATCTTTTGAAGAATGCTGTGAACACTGGCATACAAATCTCTCTTTGAATCCCAGCTTTCAATTCTTCTAGGTATATACCCAGAAGTAGAGTTGTTGGATCATATGGTAATTCTGTTTTTTGAAGAACCAGACATAAATTTACTTTTAAATCCAAGAAATTCACAAAGAAAAGCACCAGTTTTCATTTTACAGAAAATTACACACCTGAATTTCTTTGATTTTTTTTCTTGTAATTTTTAGCTTTTTCTCTCAACACATATATTCTGATAATTGAGTCACTTACTCATTCTGATTTCACATTCAGTGTTTACAAATAGAGTCCAAAAAGTTTTAACGTTGATTTTGTGTTACAAGTTTCTCCAAAAAGAAACTTACCCTCAATGCTGTAGGCGAGCGTGAATAGTCAACAATTTCACATCGAAAGGAATAACCTGTACCCCAGCCAGACATCACAAACTGCAAGAGAGCACATGCATATTAAAGAAGGAAATATTTGCTCAACGGCTACAATGAAGGTAGTTTTGAGTATGTCTCTTCATTACATTCTCAGCTGAGTCAGCAGTCAGTGCAGAAGGAAAGGCGGGCTAGAACAATTACAAACCAGGAACTCGCTTGATATCAAAGCATCAAGAGTTTTCAAACCGATTCACTTTGTGACAAAGCAGAAACTAACACACCATTGTAAAGCAATTATACTCCAAAAAGATGTTAAAAAAAGAGTTTTCAAAATTTTAAAGTCACATTTATATAAACTGTGTACTAACTAAAATACCTATTTCTTGGAATGATTATTCTAATATAGTGGAGAACAAAATACTAGGAATGTTTTGTTGGAACAGCAAATACTGGTAAGTGCTTGACCTTGTGTACATCTCTATGTGCTTGTGCATATGTCTGTGTACTCTCAAAGGGGTGACTAAGTCTGAAATCAGTCTTTTCTGATAATTTCTAGCCTTTGCAATTAGTCAACAAATAAATGAGCAAAGCAGCTTTCTCAATGTACTCATCCAACGGCTGCATCAACTGGGTTTTTCCTATCTCGGCTAGTGGATGTAACGTGAAGTGATAGTCCATAGCTTTTAAATCAAGATCGACCAAATACAAGACTCACGTATTAATTTTGCTTTGGATTCACATGACAAGTAAGAGATGAAAATACTAACAAGAAAGTGCAGTCTGGCAAGCCTTAATTCCAACACACCCACGAAGTGACCTTAGGCTAGTGGTGAGAAGAAAAAGCCTATTGTTGATAAATCTGGACCTTAACTCAAAGATTACATTGACATTCTTTCAGTCTGACGGTGGGAAGGTCTCCTTTTAAAACAGTACCTGAAAATGAAAAACTAAGGGTTCTAGTTTAAAATTAACATTTATATTAAATGGCTGGCTTAATTTACTGTTCTGACAATATGACCAGTTCTTCTCTGGAGTCCTATTCTCACGAATGCCAACATCTTCCCTAGGATGTCTTCTTTCTCAGCATAAGGATTATATCATTTTCTATTACATTACAAGTTTGTACTTTTAATTACTGTTAAAGCTGAAATGACAACTTTACAGTAAATTAACTTCTAAAGGCAAAAGTTTATGAGGCATAATCAGAATGACACTTTAATGGTAAAAAGAAAAGAAATGAAGGAGAAAGAAAAACTACTTACACTGTGGTATTTAAAAACACTATCCTTTTTGATTGATACTAGCTCCTAGCTTGATTTGTAATATAAATTAATCACACTATTAACTTGGTAAATTATGAAATCTTGAGAATTAAGATTCAGAAAAGTATAAGACATATATCATGGGTGAGAAAAGTATCTTACAAAAACATGTCAATGAAATTTCTCAAAGGAACAAGGGAATGTGGTACAGAACTAGTTAAATCTGTTTTACAAAATCCTGATCTGTCAGTGAGCATCTTCCTATTCTTTTGCACTTGGACTCACTTCTGACTGATGCAAGTAACACTCTAAGTCCATCCACTCAGATGGGGATGACTGATTCCCCATGCTACCCTATGCCAAACAAGTGCTGCACCAAATAGGAGAAGCTGTGGGATGTAGCCTTCTTCAGGGTCTTCACTGGTCTCTCTTTATTTCTTGACTGGTGCCAAGTAACTAGCACACTCAAACCATCACTATAAAATGAGGCACGTGGGTTCCTTTAGTCTGATGTACTTCCTCTCACCTTATTCATATTTGCCCTAACATCCCTAGTAGAGGGGTTCACTCTGTAGAGCAAATGTAATTGTGCCCCACCCAATAAACCATGCGTTTGAATGTGTCCTGGAGGTGATGTGTTGCTCAGCTGTCAAAAGTCTTTGTTTAAATAGAAAGTAGAACTTAATGCTTTCCTGATATTAAGTTTAAGAACATTCCAAAAGCCTGCAGAGCTTTTGACATATATGTCTATATTTTAGGCTTTCACAAAGGAAGAGTAATAATTTATATTTGGCAGGTAAAAAACCCCCAAACTGTATATAAGTTACTCTAGTATTACTGGTTAATGGGAGATAGAAACTCTCAGATTCAGATATTCTCAAACCTTTTATGTTGTAATTGCTAAAACAGAAACCAGAACTTACTGGTTATATATTTGGGGAAATATATTTGGGGACATCACATTCAATGGTACAACCAGACACAGAGCATAAAGGGATCTGAGAGACAAGGTCAATCCTGACTCTATAAAATGAGAGAAGTGAGGCCCAGAGTATTTAAATGACTAGTTCAAAATCAGGTAGCTAGTTAGTAGTGCAACTGGGACTAACTAGTCCCTGGTCTCCTGGCTTCCAGGTCTGTTCTTAGCACTGTCCTATAGTAGGCAATATCCTATCTCTGATAACTTGCCCAAAGCATGTATTTTTTCTGCTCCCTAGCTCTATTCTATTACTCCTTCCCTTTCAGTTGCTTATGGTCCAGAAAGGAGAGTAAGGTGACCTGTGAGTTAATTTTGGAAATAAAGTAGAAGGCAGCAAAGGAAGTCCAGACTTCAGGAAGGCCGTGAGAAATGAGGCCAGAGCAGATTTAAGGTGATCTGATCAGGTGGATCCGTGGCAGGAATCAGGTTGGAAGGATGCATGTGCAGAGGCCATGGTGTCTAGAGAGGCTGGAGAGGTCATGCAAGGCCCTCCTGGGACCCAGCTGTGAGGAAGCATAGGCTATGCTGCAGAGGAAGTAAATAAGGAGAATAGGATGAGGAAGCCAGCCAGCATTGGAAGAGAAGCAAGAAATCCCAGAAAAGCAGGTAAGGGAGGGTGGCTGAGACTTGTAATCAGCAGAGGGGAGAGAGAGCATACATGAGTCTGCTTTTGGGTCCTAGAAGTTCTCCACCTCTCTTATTGACAGTTAACGGACAGCTTCCCTCACCTACTGCTTTGTATGAGTCTAAGTTCTCTGTCCCCAGCAGAGCCCAGCTAAATCAAACCAAACAGTCTACCACCTAACAGGTCATCAGGGCATGCAGAACCCAAAGCTGCTACCATGATGATGTCAACTCATTAGAGTCAGGATGAGCTCTGATGTCAGACCGACCTGGATTCAAATATCAGTCCTCCACTTACCACCTACAGTACTTTGGGTAAGTTATCTAACTTCTCCAACTCTGAGTTTCCTTAAAATTTAACATCTATGGACTCATTCAATCATCTTTTATGGCTAACTGCGTGCAAGTCCCTGGACTTAATTTTTCTCACCACCTGTGAGGCAGACTATATCCTCTAAGGAGTTCAATATCTGGTCTATATATAACAATTTTTTGACAAACATCTACTCTAGTGAGCTAAGTTTCTGAAATTTCTTAAATCTTGGAGAGTTACCCTTACAGTCATAACAAGAAACATCATGACAGACAAACATAAAGACTCAGGCAAAATTCTCCCGTTAGGAATACTGAAGACACTTGCCTCATAACACATATACACAGAAAAGAGTACTATGAAAAAATTGTACGTTATCATCGCTTTCTTGAGTTCAAAGGGCTTTCGATTCTCCATGAGCTTTGGTCCCAGGGATGTGACAAAATAGACATAGAGTCCCAGGATGACAGTTTGTGGCAGAGGCGAGGACATGAGGAGCCAGTCTTCAACTCTTGGATCTAAGAGTAAAACAAGGTATAAGTGCACATCCATTTAGCCAAGAGATAACTTGACAGTAACCAGCATTTAAGTGAGCACCTAGATCCTAATGCTGACGGTGGACTATTTGGTCAGTGATCACTGCTATTTTTAGGATGTGCCAAGGGAAATCACCAGGGATTGTGATGGAGCTCGAAACAGTGAGGCTCAAAGGGCAAAAGGAGGTAGTGGTTACCAGAACCCAGGAGAGAGCCATATGGAGGAGCCCCTCTGGCGAGGAGCTGTGACCTTCAGTTGAGGGATTCAGCCAGCACGGCAATCCTGCAAATAAGGGGCCAGGGAAATCAATACCCCAGCCTCACCCTCCTCCCTCTCTCTCCAGTTGCCGAACTCAACCAGAAACCAGAGGGCAGGGGAGCAAGCCCATGGATGTAGTTCATCCTGGTCATTCTACCAGGGGTACACAGTTGAATCTGAAGAACAGAAGATACCCAGCAAACTTTTTTGTTTGTTTTTTGTGTGTGTGTGTTTTTTTTTGCGATACGCGGGCCTCTCACTGTTGTGGCCTCTCCCGTTGCGGAGCACAGGCTCTGGACGGGCAGGCTCAGCGGCCATGGCTCACGGGCCCAGCCGCTCCGTGGCATGTGGGAGCTTCCCGGACCAGGGCACGAACCCGTGTCCCCTGCATCGGCAGGCGGACTCTCAACCACAGCGCCACCAGGGAAGCCCCCAGCAAACTTTTATCATCTGTCTATAACCACCAGTAACATGTTAGAGTTTCTCCATCCAGACACGCTTTTATATATATAAATATGTTTGGTTTTTCTTAACTTTCTTCTTTCCCCAAGAAAACTGGGGGAAAGTTTTCTGTATACTGTATCATACAATTGAAAGGGGATTTAGCATCATTTAAGTATCTAAAATGTGGGTTCTAGGTGTCCAAAATGTGGGCTAATCAATCTGATATTTTACACAAAAACAAATAAAAAAGTACTAGCCTCACAACCATGTAAAAAAGAAATTCACGTGGTCCCTGCTAGTTCCAGGCCATGAGAATTAGATCAATTAAAACTTGCAACTCATAGATGAAATGTGATTAATTCTATAATCTTAAGTAGTTCGGGTATAATTTTACTAAATTGCCTCATGAAGCCAGAATATTGTAAAGGAAAATATGTATGGACAAGTTTCCAAATACATCTGACTCAAAATTGAGTCTTGACTAACCTTAGGTTGCTAAGTACCATCATTCTTGTTAATTGGGAAAAAGGGTGGGGGGAATACAGCCCTTGCCCACTGAAACTGCTAATGATGTGGCCAATTACCAAAAAAACGTTGCATATCCCTTCAAGTCTGACTTCCTACCCAATGCAAAAATTTCTTCAATAGACTCCACACCTGATGACTCACTTGGCCTCAATTTTATTGCTGGAAAGTTCACATTTGATACTCAGATATACCAGGGCATGGCTGTAGCTATTAAAGGTGATTTATTCTATACTCAAATGTGCTTCCCTCAAAAATACTGACAGATGCCCTATCTCGAAATAATACATAAGCCAAAAGTCAGCTCTAGGAGGGACCCCAAGATATTTAGGAATTTAATGTATGATAAAGAAAGCCTCATAAGCAAGCAAGAAGGGAGAGACGATTCAGTAAATAGGAAAACTGACTACCTGGGAGAAAAATAGTTTGTGCCTTACCTTGTATCCTATCCAAGCATGTCCCAAACTATGCAATATAAGAAAGCTATTTAAAGTCTTTCCACAAAAAGTGGGGAAAGGCTACTAGAAATGCTAGGTTAAACAAACAAGTGCCTTTCTGCATGATTTCTTAGTGCTTCATGTTTGTTGTGAATTGCCAAGATGAGAATGGTGGTATGCAGCATTCCCCAAACTTACTTGGCCATGTAGCCCTGTTTTTTTGTAGAATACTATTTAACACCTTGTGGAACTAACATTCTGTGGAGCACCGTTTAGGAAAGATAGCCCTTTGCCAAAATAAATTTATAAATGACGGATTTTTTCCATCAGTTGGTAATCCAAACCTTAAATATATGAACATCATAAACCATATTAATAGGTCAAGTTTTTATCTCCAATGAAATAAAGACTTAAAACCAATACTAAAAGAAGGCTTCTGGAAGAATGTTAACATTATCACCTTCAGATGGGGACAATATGGGTGATTTTTATTTTTTTCTTTTTCTTTATAAGGAATTTTAAATGTTTCTGTTATTAATGGACATCACGGGCATGATGGAAAACTAGTTTTTTGGGCTTTTGTTTTCGTCAGCAAAGGAATTCCTGAATCAGAAATATTTTATTGTACTCTTTCATTAGCTCAGTGGTGGCAGGGGAGGGGGGAAGGGGTGGTACGTGGGTATCAAATGACATCATATTTCTGTTCTTCTGCTGGTAGCAGTAGGAGAAACAAAAAGCCAGGAAATGCATGCTGGGCTGGCTCATTTTATTTAAAAATGATTTAAATAAATCATTTTTCCTGTAATTTAACATTTTAAGCACACACCTTTTTTTAAGAATCCTGAGTGTGACTTTCCAGTTCTACAGATTTTTAAAAAAATCTTATCTTTTAGGAAAAGCTAGCTAATTTAATTTCATATTATTTTCAAAGCAAATAACAGAACAAAACACCAAGCTTTTTCATCCTATTTCAGTCTGCGCTCTGATCCTGGCTCTCACATAACTGACTTGTTATGTGACCTGAGGCCACCGACTTAACTTCTCTGTGCTTAGTTTCCTCATCTGTGAATTGGGCATAAAACAGCAGGTAGCTCAGAGAGGATTTAGTGAGTTATTTTGAGTAAAGAGCTTGGCACAACCTCAAATTGCTCAGTAAGCACGGCTACTATTATTTCAGCAGATCTCAGTTTTGTCAGCACAGCAGAATCACCTCTGGAATATTTATAAACCAGATAGCAAAAAAAAAAAAAAAAAAAAAAAGACTCGGCATGGGTCCCAGGCATCTGTATGTTGAAAAAAGCTGCCAAGGTGACCGTGATGAACCATCAACGTTATAAACCAGGGCTTCAGTGCTTCCTTCACCTACACTGAGGTCCTCAGTACTCCTCACTAGGTGCTCTGCAATAATCTTTTATGTGATTTCCCTGCCTCCTGACCCAATCTGCTATGTCTTGTCTCTATACAACTGCCAAATTCACTTTCTAGAAGTAAAGCTTTGCTCAGATTATTCCTCTGCTTAAATTAGCTCTCCCTGCTGAGCGAATAAAATTCAAAGTCCTAATATGTCCACAACTTTGATGACTGCTCACTGTTCCTGCCTTCTCTCTTGGCAACAGTGATACCTTTCTGAATAGGGAGCCCACTTCTATGTGAGGCAGGAGGTTCCCGGTGATGAGACGTCTACAAGCCAGGTGTGGCTGGTGACTCCATAAGGGGGTTGTAGAGGGGGCTGCTCAACAATGTTTAAAGTTAATTCTGCCTCAGTCTGTGATCCCACAAATTACAAAAGGATCAGGGGTCAAGTGAGCTCTGCTTTCCCTAGAGAGGGAGGGAGAGTTTCATGTACCTTGTATTTAGCATCGGAGTTGGGCTTAAGTGTTACGAGCAGAACCAAGATAAAGGCAGAGGATGGGAGGGCAGGCTGTCTGAGAGCCCATGACCCAGTGATTACCAGAGTTCTGACTTATTACTAGCCCAATAATGCTTTTCTAAGAGCGTTCTAAAGAGAGTACAGGAGAGAGTACAAGGGCCACATACATAGAATATTAATGAACTTTTCCACCAACTACTTTTAAGAGTGTGTTCACTTCTTAAGTAGCATGTACTAGCTCAAAGAGTACACCCTTTTAAAGGTATAAGCACCAATAAGATGAAGAAGCTGGAAGGAAAAGCAAACATGTACCTCTCATACTTTGTGAAGTACTAAAGGTTCAGAGTGGCAGCAAATCTTACTCAGACATTGTCTTCTTGCAAAAAAATCACAACTATGTCTGAAAAGTCATCATCATTATTATCCAAATGCAAGGAAAGTTGCTTTTCAAACATTAAAAATGTTATAGGGCTTCCCTGGTGGCGCAGTGGTTGAGAGTCCACCTGCCGATGCAGGAGACACGGGTTCGTGCCCCGGTCCGGGAAGATCCCACATGCCGCGGAGCGGCTGGGCCCGTGAGCTATGGCTGCTGAGCCTGCGCATCCGGAGCCTGTGCTCCGCCATGGGAGAGGCCACAACACTGAGAGGCCTGTGTACCACACACACACACACAAAAATGTTACAGCACTGTTTCAAGGTTTGACATCTCATATCTAAGAATCACAATAAACCCTCTTATGGCTTAAGTATTAATTAAACTGTTTTTAAATTCTGTAGCTGTGGAATTTTCCACATGAAATAACTATGCATGACCCCCACTTCTCTAGCAATCAGAAAACCAATGAATATCATTAAGTTTTCCAAAGTCTACTCAGGATTAGGGCCAAAGCCAAGAATACGCTTGAAATTCTTGGCACTTGATCATGGGCTCAGACCTTCAGAGGGTAGGCAAAGTAAAACTGGACTAAGATGGCCAGAAATGATTCCTAATGGCTCTCAGAGATCGATACCACACTAAGCAGAAGCAAAAAAACCTCTCCAGTTACACGCGATAGTGTTCTCATAAAGTTATAAATCTCAACACAAAACATTTTAACCCTTCTGGATTTTGACAGGAAAAGAAAATGTGGAGAAACTTTTTAAAAAAATGATATGCTATATTAAAAGTGTTTGAAGATGGAAATGCTCTATCAGTCATCAACCACCACCACCGGTTGTGTAGGGGTATTTCCCAAACAACAGAGCATTTTCATGCGTATTGTCTGGTAGCTGGTGGATACCATTCTCATCTCTGTTTTGCTAACAAAGAAACTGAAACCCACAGACAATAAATACTTTGTTCAAGATCACCTAGCTGGTTCACAGTAGTGTCAGAACTTAAATCTAGGTCTTCTCACTACACACCCCTACCCTTCCTCTTCTCTCAAGACTTTAAATTAGCTTAGCTTCAGATAGGTACCATCACCTGCCTCTTTCTCTCCTCCTCCCTGCACTGTTTGCAACACTGCTTCCAGGGTTCTCCTTGCCTCTCCCTAACCACCTCCACCCCTTTGTCGTTCCTTTTTCTGACCTAATATTGCTGGGCTTTCCAATGTAAGTATTCCTAATAAAAATAAAGTGTTGACCCATGAATAAAAGTGGAAGTGGAATTCAGAAGTAGTTCATCTTAAAACATTTTATCCTTCTAGCACTATATAGATACTCATCATCGTCTGAGTTAGGATATGGATTACCCGAATCTCTTGGGTTCCTGCAATTGGGATAGTTAATAGCAAGAGTTGGATAGTAAGGGATCTATTCTTCCAAACAGGTCTATTTTAAAAAATGTACCCAAAAGAAAAAAAAAAAAAAAGTACCCAAATCTACTTGGTTTTCAAGGTTAAATTGTGAGAGTTGAGGTAGCAAGTTACACCTCTACTTTGAAAAGAAATTAAAATATTCATATTTTTTAAAATAAATTAAATAAAAATAAAAACCATTAGAACAAAACAAAAAAATTAGTTTTTAAATTACTGAATTTATGAGAACTACTGTAAACCTTCAGAGAAAGATGACCCCTAAAGAAACCTACAATTCTCTGCACCATAATAAGTTGAAAAACTAAGGAAAAAAATGAGAAAATATAAAAATTCCCTTAACTCTCCATTCACCAGAGTGAAGCTTCTTTATTTATGGGATCTCTTTCAGGTCCTTGGCATTCTTCAGGGGCAAAACTGTTAGGACCTTTTTCAGTGAAATAAGGTTAGTCTTCAGTAGTCTACTGAGAAAGACAGCAATCATGAAACAGTGTATCTTTCCTGAAATCAGTGTAAATTGGAATATAATTTCAATTGTGGTAGGTATCAAGAGGTGACACTTTTCCCCCTGGATTTGGTGAACATGTGATTTCTAATTGATGGGTAAGAACTAATCTGAAGTGGTGATGGTGGTGAATATGTGGAAAGTAATTCAAATGTGAAATGTCAGAATACTAATCCTAATCAGGAAACATAGGTTCTAATCTTTTCTGCTAACAACTGACCATGACGTTGGGAAGGTCACATCTCTGGGCCTCAGTTCCTCCAACTCTAAAATGAGGAGGTAGCTTTCATGATACCTAAGTCCATCTCAGCTCTAAAATGTGCTGATTCCTGTCTATTTAAAAAAAAAAATTACCTTTGTTATATTATTAACACATTTCGTAGTAGTTATAAAAGCAACATACATTTGTGTGGTTTAAAAACATCTAGACAGACATAGATAAGGAAATAGAAATTACCCATAATCCTACCACACAGAGATAACTGCTAACCCTCACAAAAAAAAATACATGTGGTGTTTTATAAGCTGCTTTCATTTAATGTATTTTAAACTTCTTCCTATGGCATTAAATGTTCTTCAACAACATTGATTTTTACTTTTCTAATGGGCAAGGGGAGAATTACTCTGGTCCTTCTAGAATTACTCAGGGGTTACCCTAGGAAACGCTCCCCATCCTTTCTGATACGCCCCTGGGGGCTGCGGCCCTTCCCACTCAAGAGTCATCCTGGACAGAGCCATTGTTGGCAGTAACTGTTATTTCCCTTAGGAGCATTAGGGCAGAATCAAGCCTAAGAGCCCTGTGCCTCCGAAATCACTTCTAATGGCTGAGTTGGAATGTACCATCATTTATTAACCAGTTCCCTTCCTTGGAGATTAAAGCTATCTTCACTATTATAAACATCGTAATGAACATCATCTGCGTACCTCTATCTTTGTACATATCTTCAGTGAAATCTTTGACACTTTATTAACTAGTAATAAAAATCAATATGTGGGGTGTCAGTGAGGGAGTGTTAAGTTGCAAAGTCTCTCGTTCTGTTTCAATGAAATCCTATTAAATATGGGAATCTGACAGGAAAAAGAAGGATGAGCCATAGTTAAGAAATTTGGTTACTTACCAGCATCTTTGATCCAATTACCATAAAGACGCACGGTCCTCGATGTAAGATCACTGAAGGCCATTTTCCACAGGATTTACTCGCCCTTACAATGGGTTCTTCAGTAAAACAAAAAAGAGATGTGTTTATGATCTATGGATGCAAATAAAGCCAAGTTTCTACTAATACAATATTAATAATGTTAAAAATTTAATAGGAATAACTGGCAAAACAACAAACTTACTGAGGGTAAATGCATTAGTGAACCACATTAAACCTTGATGCAGTTGCAAACATTTAAGACTTTTCATCATAAGGACAATGCTTAATTCACTCAAAAAGCTGATGTTCTATGTACGAGATGCAAAAGGAGTAAGTGATTCTAAGAACTGTCATAGGAGCATCTATCTCCCTTTACGGAAACAGTATAGGTCAGGAATGGGCTGTACCTCCCATGGCAATGTTGAAGTAAAAACCCAGAAGAAAGTCAAGATGACAAACTTTCAGAAAAGATACTCTGATCCAGACTTTTTTTTTTTTTTTTTTTTTTTTGCGGTACGCGGACCTCTCACTGTTGCGTCCTCTCCCGTTGCGGAGCACAGGCTCCGAACGCGCAGGCTCAGCGACCACGGCTCACAGGCCCAGCTGCTCAGCGGCATGTGGGATCTTCCCGGACCGGGGCACGGGCCCGCGTCCCCTGCATCGGCAGGCGGACTCTCAACCACTGCGCCACCAGGGAAGACCTGATCCAGACTTCTAGCTGACCTTCAGGCGTAAGAAGATCTTCTATATTCAAGTGTTTATAATTTAATTGGAGAGGTAGAGAGAGGGAGGAAAAGATCTACAAGAGCCAAAGAGAAGTTGCCTAGTTTATCTGGACTGATGACAAAAACAGCTGGAAAAAGAAGTCTTTTGAAAAAGAAGGCCAATGAGGGAAAACTAGCTCTATCATGTATTAAAAGATATTCTAAATATTCAGTAATTAAAACAGTGTGACACTAGCACATGAAGAGGCAAACCAATGGAATAGAACAGAACATCCAGAAACACACCAAAAACTTTGGGGATTTTAATACCATATTTCATAAATTCTAAGATGTACACTTTCCCAAATTTTAACATCTCTGAAAACAGCACACACCTTACAAAGGAATGGTGCATCATAAAATGAATAGTAGGTTTGATTTCAAGTCATATGGTGGGAAGATGAAAAGTTCTAGAGATAGCTGGTGGTGACGGTTGCACAAAAATGCAAATATACTTAATGCCATTGAACTTTACACTTAAAAATGGTTAAAATGTTAAATTTTACATTATGTATATTTTACCACAATAAAAAATAAACCCTCTAGGTCTGCAACAGAAATATTCAGACTTTATTCTAGCATTCTAAGATAAAGACATTTTAGAATATACATATATAAAGTATATATGTATTTTTTAAAGACATATCGTATATGATAAAGGTGACAACTCAAACCAGTAGGCACTGAATTACCAGCAATTACTGAGTAAATGGTATTGTACAACTAGATAGTCAACTGCAAAAAACAAGTTGGATCCAAAAATTATACTAAAAACCAAGATAAACTCCAATATATCAAAGATTTAAGTAAAAATTTCAAAGAACCATGAAAGTACTAGATGACAACAGGGAGAACACTTTTATAACCTTGGAGTAGAAAAACTCTTTTTTAACTTTGACTTAAAATCCATAAGACATAAGAGAAGACTAACAAATTTAACCATATGAAAATCAAGAAGAAGAAAGGAAAAAAACCAAATGACAAACAGAAAAAAATATATATGTTCAATTTAAAATACAGACAAGTGCTACTCTCCCCCATATATTAAGAGTTCCTAGAAACTGATGAGAAAAAGACCTATAAGCCAAGAAAAAAATGGGCAAATTTCACAGAAAAGGAAATACAAATGGCTCTTAAACATACGAAAAGTTGCTTAACTTTAACCATAGTAAGAAATATACGGGGCTTCCCTGGTGGCGCAGTGGTTGAGAATCCACCTGCCAATGCAGGGGACACGGGTTCGAGCCCTGGGCCCATGCGCCACAACTACTGAGCCTGCGCTCTACAGCCCGTGAGCCACAACTACTGAGCCTGCGTGCTGCAACTACTGAAGCCTATGTGCCTAGAGCCCATGCTCTGCAACAGGAGAAGCCACCGCAATGAGAAGCCCGGGCACCACAACAAAGAGTAGCCCCCGCTCGCCACAACTAGAGAAAACCTGCGTGCAGCAACAGACTCAATGCAGCCAAAATTACAATTAATTAATTAATTAATTTTTTAAAAAGTTTTAAAAAAAGAAATCTACAATATTTTATTGCATTGGATGGACTAAAGTCCAAAAATTTTTATCAATCAGATGGGCCAAAATCCAAAAATGTGTTCACTCTGTTGGAAGGACTGTGGGAAACTCATACCTTGTTGGTGGGAGTGCAAATTAGTATAACCCTTGGTGCAATTTGGCATTATCAGTAAAAAAATTATAAACGCATATTTTTAAGCCAGCAATCCTATTTCTAGAAACTTCTCCTATAGAGATATATGCACATATGCTCAATGACATATATTCAAGCTTAATCATTGCATCAGTCAGTAAGAGCAAAAGACTGGAAACAAGCCAAATGTCTATTAAAAATGGACTGATTGGTTAATGATGATATGTCTAACACCAGGAAATACCATGCCATTGTAAATAAGAATGAGGAAGCTTTCTGTGTGCTAACATGGAAAAATATCCAAGATAAATGTCTATGTGAAAAAAGCAAAGGAAGGGACAGAATTTTTATATATATATATAAATTTATTTTATTTATTAATTAATTTTGGCTGTGTTGGGTCTTCGTTGCTGCCCACAGGATTTCTCTAGTTGCGGCGAGCGGGGGCTACTCTTCATTGCAGTGCGCAGGCTTCTCATTGCAGTGGCTTCTCTTGTTGCAGAGCACGGGCTCTAGGTGCGCAGGCTTCAGTAGTTGTGGCTTGCGGGCTCTAGAGTGCAGGCTCAGTAGTTGTGGCACACAGGCTTAGTTGCTCCGCAGCATGTGGGATCTTCCTGGACCAGGGCTCGAACCTGTGTCCCCTGAATTGGCAGGTGGATTCTTAACCACTGAGCCACCAGGGAAGCCCAGGACAGAATTTTTAAATGACTACCTTTTATACAGAAAAGGTAGAAAGGAATAAGAATATAAATTTCCATTTATATATATTATCATACAAGGAACTCTGAAAAGATATCCATGGGGAAGGGATCGGGGTACAAACTGGGCCGAAAGGATGGAAGGAAGACCTTATACTGTTTGGGTCTTGACTCATGTGACTATATTACCTATACAAAAATAAAGAGTTAAAGTATTTTAAATAAACAAACAAAAAAGAATGGAATCAGCTGCACTTTTGCTGGGACATAGTTGCTTGAACACCCATACACACTTGCACATAAACACAAAAGAGGGATTTTAATCTTAATGCCTCAAGGATCTGTCCACTCCAGAGGACCTCTCCCAGTCCAGGGTGGTATCTCAGCATGGCCTCTGATCTGATACATCCAGTGTCCTCAAGCTGAGTTCAGACTCAAATTAGCTACGGTGATGCCAGGAACTTGCCAGAGTCAGCCTGGATTCTGGTTTTCCTGTGGATGATTTCTGTAGTGAAGGTGTGATATGCGGGTAGGAGCAGAAGCTCTGGGATCGCAAAGACCTTGGTTTGAATCCCACCACTGACGAGCTGTGTGACCCTGGGCAAAATTAAAGTTCAATTTCCTTATCTGTAAAATGGCAATTCTACAACCTACCAAGATAAAAGAAACTCACAGAGTTGTTTGGAAGACTCTATGAGATAACATATATGTCTAAAGTTTAGAGCACAGAATCTGATAAAGAATGAATATTCAATCAGAGTCAGACATTATCATTTGTAGAGATAAGTTGTACCAATTTAAATGGAAAACATCCAGCCAAACTCAGTTGAATGGCAGTATATGGCACAAATCTAGAGAAAAGTCTACTACTTTCATTATAAGAGCTGATATGTCACAAATTATAAATGATTCTTCCCTTGATGTTTTCCAGTGGTTTTGGTAGGAGTGCTTTAGACCACGATAAAAGCTACTTTGCAGCTCACCTTAACTGCTGATGTAACAGACCTCGAGCCATTATTCTCATAATTAAACTACCAAAATAATGCTGTTTAAATTATTCAGAATCAGAGTGAAAGATTCTACTTTATAGGGCATATGGTGGGCTTACCTTTCAAAGTATTAAACTGTTTTCTGTGCAAGCCCTGCCTCCTCTCTTCCCCCCATTCATTCCACATAGGCCATTTTCCTCTCGCCAGCCCTCACTAAAGCACGAAGCCTCAAAGAAACCACAGTCTAATGCAGTTCAGTAATATTCACAGGCAGCAAAGAGAGCTGGCTTTTCTAATCCAAAAGACTATACAAGACTGAGATGGAGGAAGAGGGAGAAGGTTGTCAGAGGAATAACTCACATTGGGGGGGGGCGGGGAGAGAGGGGAGGGAGAGACAGAAGTAGATGCCCTTCAAGCAGGTGAAAGGGCGGACTGGAGAGGCAGGAAAGGGATCTGTTGTCTCAAGCTTACTGGAGTGGAACTCTGTCACGGATCCTTTCCTCGTAAATAACCTGCCATCCAACAGTCCTTAACCCTTGTGGGCCCACCAGAAGAGAAGGAGCCTGCATGATTGTGTACGGATGGGGCATGAAAAGAAACCTGATCCATTTAGCTTGTTGGAACTAAACAAACTGCTGAGAATTTCCTTATAAGCCCGGACAGTGATGGACTGGACGCCAATATTACATTATAGGGACTAGATTAGAAAACTGTTGACAAATGAATTGGGGGCAACCTGAGTTGTCCTATAAATACAGTGCTACCCCCGGGCTAGAGCCAGGCATATCTCCCCAGTCCCAACCCAGACCTCCCCCCTCAACAGGGACCCTTGATTGCTAGGCAATGGTACATAGATATGGGGAGAAACTTATTCTGTGGTGAAGGTACAGAGATATCTTCTAGCTGACAGCAGAACTAGGACCTTAATAACTGATTTTAAATACTCAATGACATAAAATTTCAGATCTGGAGATGCCAGAATAGTCAGGGCTCCATGAATGTGAAGCAGAGACTTAAAACTCAAAAACAGTAGACAAATTACCAAACCTTCACTATGGGTGGAAGAGAGAGGCAGGTGCTACAGGGGAAGAGAAAAAGGCTCCCTGCCAGAGCTCAGCCCATTTCCAAAGGCGTCAAATGTATGTGGCAGGATTAGAGTAAACAGGAGCTCACTGACGGGGAACTGGTGCTGCTGTTTCATTGACCAGCACCTGCAACTAACCCATGAATTCCACTCCTTGTTTTGGACAGTATCACATGGCAACTGGACCACTTGGTAAAGAAGGGACTTAGGGACTTTCCTGGTGGCACAGTGGTTAAGAATCCACCTGCCAATGCAGGAGAAACGGGTTCGAGCCCTGGTCCTGGAAGATCCCACATGCTGCGGAGCAACTAAGCCCGTGTGCCACAACTAGTGAACCTGTGCTCTAGAGCCCGCGAGCCACAACTACTGAAGTTCACGCACCTAGAGCCTGTGCTCCGCAACAAGAGAAGCCACCACAATGAGAAGCCCACTCACTGCAACGAAGAGTAGCTCCGGCTTGCCACAACTAGAGAAAGCCCGCGTGCAGCAACTGAAGACCCAATGCAGCCAAAAATAAATAAACTAATTAATTTTTTTTAAAAAAGGGACTTAATCTGCCCAGACTAGCTTCTTTAGACCTATATTAAAGATGTCAAGTTGAGAAATGTGCCTGACACCTACAGCTTACCTGGAAACTCTTCAAAGCCACATAGATGCTAACACCAGGACAGAGTGAGCTTGAGGAATCTGATCACTTTGAGATCTATCTCAACAGGACTCACAAGGCAGCACTCAGCTGGGAGGACTTCTTGCTGGAATTTACTCAGATGGGGACATGACCTTAGGGTTGCCTGTGGTGGGAAGGACCTGGCAGGAGTCCAGAAATCAAAAACCATGGCCAACCATTTACAGGTGAACCCTCATGTAAAAAGATTTGTCCAAACCCTGCAAACTACGCTGGGACATTCTCCCTGAGGGAAAGGAGGATAGAGGCAGCGTATGGCTTTCCTAGGGCATGCCTATCACTCCAGAGCAGGGCCCTATGATTTTCCCTTTCTCTTTGATGTTTGGGAGGTTCTGGGCTCCCCACTGATCTCTGCTTTTTAAATCAGACATCAGGGACAAAGCTGCAAGAACACTTCTGGCTAGCCCCAGATGCTGCTCAGGGACACATAAACTGAAATGAGCTAAGGCAGGTACCAGCAGAGGGATGGAGGTCTGTAATAGAAATAGGGCAGCAGGGTAAGAACAAAACAGCTGACCTGCCTAAGTCTGGGGGAAGGGGATCAGAAACTTTTAAGTGTATTAAAATGTGAGCAATGACTAAAAGGGATCATTTGTTTGTTTAAACCAGGGTTTTTCAACCTCATCTTTCTCCACATTTTGGCCAAACAATGCTTAGTCGTGGGGAGCTGCCCTGAGCAGTGCAGGATTCTCAGCATGAACCCTGGCCTCCACCCACCAGACACCAGGAACACCCCTTCCCCAGCTGAGACAACCAAAAAGGTGTCCAGAAATTGGTGAATGTCCCCTGGGGGGCAAAGTCATCCCTAGTTGAGAAGCACTGGTTTAAAGTAAACTACCAACATTTTTTCATCTAAATAAAAGTAGTTTGCTTCAGGGTAATCACTTTGGCAATTATATATTTATTTCAGTGATACTGTTGTTCAAAGCAGTTTTTGAGCTTTTCTTTACAAATCAACATCAGAGTTTTTCAGAATTTCATTTAATTGGCTTTAAGGAAGAAAAATCTTTGTCTACTGCTTCTAAAAATCAAGCTCATAACTAATCATAAGAGTGGTTTTGAAGGTAAACGGATCAAGCTGAGCTACATATTGATAAGTGGGGGTGGGAATGGGGGAAGTGGAGGTGGGATTATCATAATTTACTAAGATTTTCAACTTATGGTTTGTGAATTGCAAAGGAACAAATCCAGAAATGTTTAGGGCTATGGCAATATTACTGGAATAAATGTAAAGTAGCCTGAGGTAACTATGTGGGAAGTGTACTTGCCAGCATATTATCCTAAATCCTTTTTCCCTTTGTCATTTATTATGAACGCAAATTAAAGAAAGTAAATCTAGAACATGAACAGACTCGGTGAAAAATTATTTCGTACGGATTTTCAATTTTATTAATTACTATATACATGTGTGTACTGCAATTATACATACACACACACACACACACAGCAGAAGCAAAAAACATGTCATGTTCCTTACACTTACCATACAGGATTTTGTGTGTTATTTTAATGCTTCACATACATATATGAACTTGTGTTTCTCTTTGGTATTTCCTTTATCAGCTAGGTTAATGCAAATCGCCTTGGGAATGAAACACAACATAGAAGGCAAAAACCCAGAAAGTTTAATCCTAGATTCTGAGTTACAAAAGCTTAGGTACTTAGCCATACAGAAGAACTCAAGGGCATAGACAAGAGATCTAGGAGGAAACCTCTGAGGTTTCCATGCCTCCTAGCACAGAAGAGCATGCTTCAGGCTAGGGAAGGGAGAAAGTCAGAGGGAAAGCAATTAGTGCAGATCTCAGAGAAAAGGGCAATAAGCCCTGGTGAGGTGCCAAGTAGTATTATGGAAACAGAGGAGAAGGGGTCAGGCTCTGCTGCCTGGGTAGAGCGGGAACAGGTGGCTGATGGGGCCTTAGGCATCCATAGAGAGTTACTCTTGCTCCAGCGTGGTGCAAGGGCAGCAGAAAGTCTTCTGAGTACACTCAATAGATGTGGAAGTATTGCAGAAGAGCTGTAAAAAATGAAGGAATCATGTAGCTTAGCAACAACACAGACCTGTATGGACTAGTGGTCAAAGACCTGATAGGACCCTGGACATCTCAGGGGATGGCAGTGTGGACAGAGGCCATGGAAACTAAAGGACCCCTTCTTCTAACTTATACATAAGCTTTTTCTAACTTGCTGAGAGGTGATGGAGAGAGGGGTGGTCACATTTAGAGTTGACCGAAATAGGTTCCTACCATGCCCAAAGAATAAAGAAAGCTTTATTAAAATTAAAAATTAAGCTATAACAAAATAAAATTTTGTTCTTATATGCTGACTTTGTCAAGGGAGGTTTGAAACCATTTACTTTATGTATGGGATCAGGTCAGTACAAATTTCCTCTCTTCTATAGCCCTAATACAAGTGGCTGTCAGACCTGATTGATTGTCATAATTTACCTAGAGAGAGATTTGGATTCAGTTAGTATGTCTGGGGAGACTCTGATGATGGGCCAGGTTTGGGAACTTCTTAATACGGCATAAACCATTCTCTGACATGACAACACCCACAATATAAGGAATAGGCATGATTCATGACAAGGGGTTCCAAATGAATGTCACTAGGATATGATAAGGTATCTGGGTCAAGAAGGGCAGGACCAGGAGGTGCAATCAATATTGGAAAAGATTTCTCTGGTGATTCAAAATAATTTCAACAGATGTGAAATCTGGGAGATCTTTGAGTCAGCATACACTAAACTATTTCAAGGGTGAAATAAGCTTGACGTTCTCAAGCATTTGTGAAAAGAGAAAATTACTGCTACATCTGAGGTCTTAGGAAGTTACAGAAAATTAGAATATAAGCCTTGTCTTTTAGGCAAACAAAACTGATCAACTCAAACATCAAATAAAGATACTAAACGCCTAACTTTCTGTTTTTCAAATGGGAATGTTATAGTATCAGGGATGATGCTTTCATTCGCAAATAACAGAACACAACTCAAATGGCTTAAGCAGTAAGAGGACGTGTTATCTCATAGAAAAAGGAGTCCAAAGGTAGGAAAATTTCTTCTGAAATTTCTGTTTTGTCATTTTTGTGGAAAAAGATGGTGACAGTCATTCCAAAATATCACATTCTCATACACCTTCTTCCAGCGTAGTAAAAGGGTCTTTTCTTTGTGTCTCTTTTTAGGAGGTTTAAAACCTTTCCCAATGCTCCCAGAGGCCCCTAAAACACCTCCTCCCAGGATTGTATCAAGTGCCCATATTTAAACCAAGCACTGAAAAAGGATTGGGCCTGCAGTGGTTTCTACAGGGTAATTGGTATTGTGCTGACTCCCACCCCGCACGTGTGGGAAAGCACATGGCTTCAGGGAGGAAGCAGGAGCCTGAAAAAGGCAGAAGGCTGATTAACCCACGAGGAGGAAAGGGAGGTTAGCTTTGAGAAACAATGTTTGCTTAAATTGTGACTTTAGGTGATTACTCTGGAGTGATAGTTCAGATATGAACGAAGGTCTGACAGGGAACCCACCCATCTAAGTGCTCTCTGCTCACCCTGGTGATGTGTGTTCAGGATAGACTAATCTTGATTGTTTTGTTTGTTTAAACAAAACATGATTAATAAGTTAAGCATGTTTTGCAACACCATATAAGACTTTCTAGTGACCTTTACATGTCTGCTATTTGGAATTACCTTGTGCCACAGCCTCTTTGATGATACAGATAATATGTTATAAGTCCATAAACACAGACAGCATAGAGTTGGACTCACACTTGTAATTGCTATTACCACTTCCACAAACTTAATGTTGTTCTCACTGGTATACAGCATGTTTAAGTAAAATGGGTGTTTCCCACTCCCGATAACAATGATATAGGAGTTACATATTAACACTCTCTCTGTATGAATAGACTCAGATCTGCCCTTCAATCAGGTTTAAGAGCTCTACTTTTCATGTCAAGCAGGACCTCAAAACAAATATCCTTACCACCCCCTCCTTTCCTTACAATTCTATTATTTCATCTTGATTTTCACATCTTCACTTTCCCTTGAAAGAGGGACCTATTAAAATTCGATGCCTCCGGATAACACAACACTATATATGCATGACCCACCAGACTGATTTACATTACATATATATTTATATTTATATATATTTATGCACACACACACATTATATACATTATTATATACATCAGATTACATTCCTGCTTTGGCTCTGAAACATAATCCTGACTCATGAGTATGTACGAGGCAGACAGACTTTAGTTTAGATATTCATTTAACAACCTCAACATGTTAATATGACAACTTGTTAGAAATGAAAGCATCCTAGAAACCAATGATATTAGCAAAAGGCCCCACTAGGAAATACAATTCATGTAAAACCTTTAGCAAAATGCTAAACGCACTATTTATTGTGCTTACTATTACTCTTATGAAAACAGAGGGCTTCCCAGGCTAAGCAGAGTAATCAGTGTCTTTGCCGCATCTCAGGTCCCAGGACAGCATTCTGTAATTGGAGAGGCAAGGCCAACTCAGAGAAGAGTCAGAGAACATTTAGGGTAAATAAAGGACCTGCTCAAATCACCAGCAGCTGTAAACTCAGTGCTAGGCAGTAGGGAATAGGAGGATGAAAATAGGGCCCTGCCCTCAGGCAGCCTCAACATGTGGGAGAATTCTAGAAAATTCGATAAATCTGAGAAGAGAAAAGCATCTGAAAAACTGTACAAATTAGATGCCTCTGGAAACTATAACACTATATATATATGAACCACTAGACTAATAGACTAAAGAGACCACCAGGACCAATAGGACTCATTTTTCTGTTAGAAGAAGTGACAAGTACCTCAAGGGCAGTTTAATTCCTATTTGTAATCTAAGTCCTAGTACAATTCCTTGAGTAAAATGGGTAGGTGCTCAATAAATATCTGCTGAATTAATTTTGAAGTATAAACTCAGAAAAACAAGGCCAGGCAAGGGGGCCAGACCAAATACTCCATCCCTTAGGCCTTCTTCTCTACTTTGTTTCAAATGAATGAGATACCCCTCTCGTTCATTTTCTCTTCAAACAAAAAGTATTTTTTGAGCATCTGTTGTTGTGCAAGGAAGTGCTGAACAGGATACTTTTAAAATATGGTTCCTGAATTCAAACAACCTTCAGTTTGGAAGAAAAAATAAACACCTAAACAGATACCCAAAATGCAAAGCAGAACGCAGGGTCACGTGAACAGTTCACACAGACAACTACAGCCTCTCGGAATGAAGGTTCACATCTGGGACATGTGACCCAGAAGAAATGCATAATGGAGGAGAGCATATGAGCTGAACCTTGAGTATAATATTTCAATAGGCAAAAATGTGTGCACCTGGGACAGGGGAGAGGCGCACATCACAAGCAGAGGGACCTCCAGGGGAAAGTTCTTTCATTTGCTTATTCAACCAATATTCTTACGTATCTGTTATAGGTCAAGCACTGCTTTAGGTGCCAGTGATATATAGTAGGAAACAAAATCAAAACCTTGCCTTCACAAAATTATAGAAAATCTCCAGCTGCATTTCCAGAATGTTGGTTAGTCTGTTTTGATAATGTACAGAGTGAAAGAGGGGAACAATAGAAAGGTCAACACAGGAAAGGTAGATTCCAGGGTTGGTACTTGACTGTGGACGACCCAAAAGCCAAGCGAAAGAATTTTTTAGACTTAACTCTGTTGACAAAGTAAGAGTCATTACAGGTTTCTCAACTGAGAAATATCTTAATCAAAGTGGTGCTTGAAAAGATTATCTGGGTAGCAGAGTCCAGGGCTGGGTGACTGAGGGTGTGGTTTGGAAGCAGGGAGAAAGACAATGCAGCGATTGCATTCTGTTGGGAAGAAACCAGCATAAGCATTGCTTCCTCTGAGATGCCACCCCTGATTCAATCAGTCGGGCTGAGGTGTACCACTAAGGTGTTCTCATAACAATTCATCTCATCTATGATAACACTTATTGCACAGTATTGAAAATGCCTGTTTATTAATTCTTATCTTTTCGCTCATCAAGAGGAAGAGATTAGGCCTAATTATCTTTGTGTTCCCAAGCGCCTAGACCACTGCCTGGCATGTAGCAGAAAATATTTGTGGCATGAAGTGAACAATCAAGTGTTACGGGTTGAACTGTGACCCTGAAAATTCATATGTTGAAATCCTAACCTCTAACACTCAGATGTGACCTTATTTGGAAATAGGGTCTTTGTAGAGGTAATCAAGTTAAAACGATATCATTAGGGTGGGCCCTAACCCAATATGACTGATGTCCTTATAAAAAGGGGAAATTTGGACATAGACATACATATAAGAACCTAATATGAACATGAAGATGACCATCTACCAATGAAGGAGAAAGGCCTGGAACAGACCCTTCTGTCACAACCTCAGCAGGGACTGACCCTGCCAACCCATTGCTTTTGAATTTCTAGGCTTCCGAATTGTGCGACAATAAATTTCTGTTATTTAAACCACCCAGTTTGTGGAACTTTGTTACAGCAGCACTAGCAAACTAACACAGTAAGTGAAAATGTTCATCCAGCTTGGAGAAACACCCAGAATCAGAGCTCAGGA